>NC_064634.1:256384599-256685515 GCF_023864275.1 Schistocerca cancellata
GGGACTGATGACCTCAGATGTTAAGTTCCATAGTGCTAAGAGCCATTTGAACCATTTGAATCAGATTCGGTAACAGATGGATAGGTAGCGATCGACCAGTAGCCTGGCTTCCATGCTCTCAGGGCCTGAGTCCACTGGACTTTTATTTGTGCGGCCATTTGAAACCTCTTTTGTATGGGACCCCAGTACAAGATGTTCAGAGTCTCCATGCCCGTACTGTGAAGGCTGCGAAACCATACGCGGTACTCCAGGGGTACTTCAGCGCATCCGAGATGCACTACGAAGGCGGTTTGATGCATGTATCAATGCCAACGGACTGTATATTGAATATCTCCTGTGAGAAAAAGTTGCATGTAATACGCTGGTGCGTTCTGTTCGTGTGTGCTTCCCATGATTCATGAGCTGGAGGAAATGAGTTGTAACACTGAAACAAGCCGTTTCGAGACCCAAGTTTATACAACATAATTTCTTTGTCCACGTGTGAGGAACGTGTCACGCAATTTGTGCCTTGCATTTTTGTTATACACTGTATACATGGGAAAAAAATTCCCTTATGTAATTTATCTGACGTCCAAACGGGCAAGATCATTTGATTTTGGGACAAAACTCGAAGCATTTATTTTCGAATTGCCTAAGTTTGTGAACTGTTCAAGTGCCACCGTGGTTAAAGTATACCGTGCATGGCAACATGGCTTTATTCAAAACCGTCGCCGAGGTAACTGTTGCGCACCACGGGCCATAGGTGACTAACGACGGCTGCGGAGACGTGTCAATGCGAATAGACGTGCAGCTGCTGAGCACCTGACAGCCCAGATCAACTAAGAGGACACCACCAGTGCCTCCTCAACGACCGAAAGCTAATTTTGCCGCGTATTGACATCCGCCGCAGGCGCCTGGTTCATGCACCCTTGCCGACTGCCGTTCATCGGTTATGAAGGTTTGAATTTCACGTCAGTACCACAACCGGACGCCCACTGAGTGGTAACTATCTATAGCCTATGCCTTTTACTGCGTGGAACATATGAAAGCGAAGGGTCGGGGCAGGACGACAGAGCGTTGTGCTCCTGGGAATGTTTCCGTACCATTCCCGGGGAGCCCCAGTCATTCAGAAAGGCACAAAAGTTTCAACACCGTTACGTATCCATTAATGGGCACCTATACACCCCTACATACCATTTATTTTTCGTTGGCACTATGGAGTCCACCAGCAGGACAATTCAGTGAGGCTCATAGCTCAGAGTGTACGTGCATGGTTCGAAGAGCACCAGGATGAGGTTACTGTAGTCCTCTGGCCACGGAACTCGATGGATTTAAGCCCAATCGAGAATCTGTGGAACCACGTCGACTAGGCTGTTCGTGCCGTGGATCCTCAACCGGGAAACCTTGCGCAGTTGACCACAGCACTAGAGTCTGTATGGCAAACACATCCCTGTCCGTACCTTCTAGAAGCTCACCGACTCTCTTCGACACATCTCGTAGCAGTCCGAGCTGCAAAACGTTGTTAGCCATGTGGTCACACTTATGTGACTGGACACCATAATACAGGGTGTATCACAATTAATAGCTTAAACGCATTCAGCTGAAAGTACACGATACTAGAAGCAAAAAAGTCGAAGTAAATATAGAGTCGAAAACGCATACCTTAAGAGCTACTAGCAATTTTTCATCTTTGATACTGTGAAGCAAATCTCTTCTACTGCAAACTCTTTGCTATCCGCAGTTTGGGAATTAGTAGTATGGACCGAAACAAGAAAAAATCTCCAGTAAACATTTGCTCTAAAATTCACCCCCCTTAAAAGTTTTGAGCAATTGTTCATTAGAAGACTTTTGTTTCTAAGTAGCGAAGAAGAGCACGTGCTCATATCTCTTAAGGTGTGCATTTTAGCCGGCCGCTATGGTCTAGCGGTTCTGGCGCTGCAGTCCGGAACCGCGGGGCTGCTACGGTCGCAGGTTCGAATCCTGCCTCGGGCATGGGTGTGTGTGATGTCCTTAGGTTAGTTAGGTTTAAGTAGTTCTAAGTTCTAGGGGACTTATGACCTAAGATGTTGAGTCCCATAGTGGTCAGAGCCATTTGAACCATTTGTGCATTTTAGACTACATGTTTATTAGACATTTTTTTCTTGTTTTGGTCCACACTACCATTCCAAAAATATGGAAAGCAAAGAGCTTGCAGTACATTTGCTTCACAGTATCGAAGATGAAAAATTGCTTGTAGCGATTAAGGTATTCATTTTCTACCCTATGCTTACTGAGACTTTTTTGCTTTTAGTATTCCCGTGTACTTTCAACTGTATGCGTTTACGCCATTAATTATGATGCACCCTGTATACTACCGCAATTAATCCTGGATGCCTCAGAAATACTACGGTGGCATTAGGTTTCATACACTAAGATTACGTCAAATTTACTCGTATTCCGTGGAATCTGACTTTGTGGACTTTTTTATTCTCTCTATTAGACTTTCTTCCTGAAATTATACCCTTGCTGGTGTTTGCGCTGACAGTGTAGTTTTTTAATTGGGGATTGTATCGCACCAAGTCTGGGATGATGGCAGTACTGGTGGCGGACACTTCCCCCTGCGACCTCGAGTTAGCAAAGCTTTTGAAATGACGACACTTACCTGAGTAGGGACGATTTTAAAACGGAAATACAGACGTGTTGATCGAGTTTTCTAAATGAAATATTTAGTTCATTTCATCAACCTATTTTCATCTAAAGTTACTGCGTTACCAATGTTTAAATTTTTCAAGTTATTCTTCGGCGCTGTAAAGAGTAGAGTGTCTAAATTTCTTTAGCTAACCAAGAACCGATGAGCAGCTTTATCAGGACACGAGTTTATGTGTGCAGGATCTATTTTAAAAGTGTTATTAAGTCTTTCCAGCAGCATCCAGGATGGAATGAAAAGAATTAAATTTGTCTACTAAGTCAACCTGAGTCAAATCCGGCCACAAGTGCCGCAATATTTAAAATACTAGTCTGTTTTCATAATTAAACCTCGATAATCGGCATAGAATTGTTGTGATAACGTAGAGGGGTCGCTAGCGTCAAAGCACCTGGAAGGAAACTAAGAGCATGATGCGCCAACTGTGACATACTGCACAGAAATTCGCGCCCACGCACACCTAGGCTAACCTCTTCTTGTTACTCTGATTCCTCTCTGAATGACGTTACATCCAATTGGAAAGCTCAGCCTTCGAGCGCATTTCCAGTTTTTGACGAAGCATTTATATTGTAGACGAATCATTAAGGGCAGACAATACTTTTCATCCCTTTGGTTTTTATAGAATGAATGACAATTTTGTTTAAGGATCACATAAACACATCACTGTCAGCACTGTTCCTTGTTTCACATTCTCACCAGAACTGCTTCATCTTTCACGTTATCAGGAGCTTGCACTACTGTGATTCACTAGTGTAACTGTTTTGGCTGCCTTGATTTCTGTTGAAATGTTCAAATGTGTGAGAAATCTTATGGGACTTAACTGCTAAGTTCATCAGTCCCTAAGCTTACACACTACTTAACCTAAATTATCCTAAGGACAAACGCACACAACCCATGACCGAGGGAGGACTCTAACCTCCGCCGGGACCAGCGCACAGTCCAAGACTGCAGTGCCCCAGACCGCTCGGCTAATCCCGCGTGGCTTGATTTCTGTTCTTCGATCAATGGGAAATATTGTCTTGCACAGTTTGCTTTTATGATCTGAAACTATATGTTTTTCTTTGATCTTACGAAATCTGATTATAAAATGCGAACATCCACAAACAGTGTTATGTTGTCTCTTCATTTGTGTTAGTATGTTTTAGAGGTGGTGCCAATGCAGGCGGTCATAAGGAAGAACTGTATGCAAGAACATAACATAAATATGAATGTTATTCATTCAAAAATGTTAATAGCGCCATCCACTGAATGATTTGGTTTTAATTTGAGGTTCTTATAAGCAGAAAAAGAAAAATACCTACGGTAGCTACTGAGGAGGTGAACCACCATAAGAATTTCCCCAGATCTTTGGTTATGATGTTTGAGTTGGAGTCGGTGGACATTATTCGTAACTAGACATTAGTCACAAAACATAGCTACAGAAATGTAGGTACAAATCATTCGCCTATGCTAGATATTTCTGTTCCCAGTTGATTCCGCGGCAGCCGGCACCGGCGCATATTCGAAGCGCGATCTTCCCCAGCGCCAGCCAGTAGAAGAAACGCGTCAACTGAGCAAATGTACAGGATGTACATAAAGTCCAGGAACACATTCAATTATTTATTGCCCAAGAACTAAACATTGTACAGATGTCATACATATTGCATTTTGAAGAGAAACACTGAAAGCTTTTTTTACAAACATTTGAACATTCGATATGCGAACCATGAGTGTGACCTGGCAGACGTCAATAAGTTAATCGACTTCTTGCCATACCCGTCACAGCATGGTATCGCCATCATTGAGCTTCTGCGCTAGCTCCAATTTAAATGGTTTCATAGACAGCTTGTGTCGCAGGAATTTCCACACTGTCATTGGAGCCATTTCGAGTTTACAGGACGCACCAAGTACCGATTTCTTTGGACTCCTTATGACTGTCTCTCGTACGCGTTCCACATTCACTTCGCTCACACGTGAACGTCTGCTTCTCTTTGCCAGGCACCAGCAACCCGTCGTAACGAATTTGTTGTGCCAATGGTAAATGGCCTTCCTTGTTGGTGGCTTCCTACCATACTTGGGCCTAAACATCCGATGAACAGCTGCAGCATACTTGTTTTTATCGAACTCCAACACACAGAAAGCTCGCTCCGCACCTGAACTCGCCATGTTTGCGACTAGTGCTGATTAGCGGCAAATGACCAAACTACGCTGTGGCGGTATACATGAAAAAAAACTTTCTGGGTTTATCTTCAAAATGACAAATCTATGGTATCTGTCCAATGTCTGACTCTTTTCCAATAAGTAACTGAAAGTGTTCCCGGACTTTATGAACACCATGTATTCTGCCGGAAGTGAGCCTGATGGTGAATTGGCCACATTGTCGAGTATGTTTGGGAACTACGTGATCGTCGAACTGCTTCCTGGACTGTCTCAGGTTATCCTGGAGAATTCACTCTTCTCACTTAAGAGATGAGATACAGGTGGCAAAGTTACGTTTTTGAGTCCAAGAAACTCATTCCTGCAGAGATTGCAGCTAACTTCTTCATTTACGTTGCGAATTCTTCCCGTTAGCCGTCACTGGGACAACAAGGAAGCACAGTTTGACGCAGTGAATGTTGCTTAGTTGTAACGTATTCACTCTTCCAGTAGAAGGCTGCGTTAGTTTTCGGTTATAGTGTCATTGAGGACTGGATTTGACATCTTCTGAGAAAGAGCAACTTGCAGACAAATCGATAATCAGTAAAGACATCCTACGACAACTACTCCCCCATAAGTTTTATCGTTAATTTTGTTCTGTAACTTGCAGACCTAAAGGTGAAAAATATGCTGAACTGCACAATGAATAGTGCTACTGAACGGTTTGGTATCTGGATTCCGTTATCTACTAATGCTCTACAGACTTTCGCTGTAGTCCTGTAACCCTTCTTCAGTATGACTGTGGACGGAACCCAGACAAATGTCGTTTCGAAGCAGAAAATGCTTATTATGTTACTAATCCTTGAATATTTGGGATATTTTGTTTTATTATAGAAAGACATTTTGCGTAACGGTGCTGTAATTCATTAGTATTAGTGCAGTATACGCCAAATAGCAATTCTTCGTTAGTTTATTAAACACAACAGATAAATGTAAGAGATAAATTAACCGTCAGCGATATATTCTCCCACAATAACTAAAAAATCTTGAAAACGCACGGTTTTTCGACTTCGCGCCTGTAATTTATATGTCGGTAGTAGTTGGTCGTCGATATGTTAGCAGACAGTAAAGCTGTGCAGTTCGCAGTTCCACATAACAGTAAGTAGAGTCGTCTCGCCAGTTCTGCTATCGAATGTACACACGCTCCACCGATATTGCATGCATGCATGCCCGAAGGACCATTGCATCGTAATTCGCAGTAATATAGGCACTGCAGTATCTTTATCCCTGAAAAATTCCTGTGCAATCTTCTCGTATTGTGGTTGCGGAAATTTTTCTCTGTAGTGCCCAGTTGCTCCGTCACGTACTTTATCTTGGTTTGCCTAGTGTTTTTTACTGCCTGTTTTCTGGAGTCATTAAAACGATATAGGTTATCCGGGGTTTTTTGCTGTTATATTCAGGGAAGGCTTCTTCGCGTCTCTGTAGTGCATTTTTACAATCCTACCATGGGTGTTTCTTCCATGGTATCAGTTCTTTTGTTTTTTGCTCGATCTTTCTATCTAATTATTCCCATCCTTTGCTTGTTGTCTTTCCAATTCCTGCTTTATGTTGGATTCTATGATCTTTATGGTGTAAAATTTCTCTACGCGTGTTCTTTTTTAACGGATTTTCTTCGGTGTTAACTTAGTTTTGATTTGAGTCAGCTTCTTGTCTGAATCAAAATTCACACATCATGTTGCCCAGAATTTCCCTTTCGCTTTGGGGTCTTTTTTTTATTTCCGTTTCCCCATTCATGGAAGAGTCTACATTGGTCATGGTACATTATTTGCTTGCTCACTGTAGCTGCATTGTCATTAGCCTGTTGCTTAGCCGGCCGGAGTGGCGGTGCGGTTCTAGGCGTTACAGTCTGGAACCGCGTGACCGATACGGTCGCAGGTTCGAATCCTGCCTCGGGCATGGATGTGTGTGATGCCCTTAGGTTGGTTAGGTTTAAGTAGTTCTAAGTTCTAGGGGACTGATGACCACAGCACTTAAGCCCCATAGAGCTCAGAGCCATTTTGAACCTGTTGCTTATAAGGTTGAATTCTCTGGTTGAATTGGTTATTCTCTTGTATACCATGAAGGCCATGCCCATTATTGTAGCACCACTGGCTCTCCGTCTTCCTGTCTACCGCTTGAAAAATACGGTAGTTTGCATTATCGATTGTGCATTCATATGTTATGGGTGTGTCCTGCAAGGCAAATGTCCTTATCAGACTGCTACCAGAGAAGCTTCTACTGCACCAAACGAGCTTCCTAGTTACCGTCAATCGCAAAGAGAGACTGGTATCAGCCAAAGAGGCGTTTCGCGTAATCCTCTTACACATACATATATTACGCGTTTCAATTTTTTCTATTTCGAGAGCTACATGGTAGTGATTTTGGACATCGTTTTCAATATCATCAATGTAGACTCCTGCAAGACAATAATTCTGCGGAGAAAGTGATATTTACTGACGAGGCCACGCTGGCCGGAGTGACCGAGCGATTCTAGGCTCTTCAGTCTGGAACCGCGCGACCGCTAAGGTCGCAGTTTCGAATCCTCCCTCGGGCATGGATGTGTGTGATGTCCTAA
The DNA here is from genome assembly GCF_023864275.1 of Schistocerca cancellata. Lineage (NCBI taxonomy): Eukaryota > Metazoa > Arthropoda > Insecta > Orthoptera > Acrididae > Schistocerca > Schistocerca cancellata. The sequence goes on from NC_064634.1 coordinate 256,391,991, forward strand.
GGTTAGTTAGGTTTAAGTAGTTCTAAGTTCTAGGGGACTTATGACCTTAGAAGTTAAGTCCCATAGTGCTCAGAGCCATTTGAACCATGTATTTAATTAATCGATGACGAAGCGCGCACGAAAGTGTACTGAAGCAAAATGTTGTTCTTTTGAACATTCTTCTAAAACAATTAGCATCAGGAATGTGACAGCGTATAATAACGTCTTCACTCTCTGCTTCGCAACGATTGGTTTCATTTACTTCATTTACTATTTTCATTTACGGTTATTTACTGGGATGCAAATGACACATACATATTGTAAAGCAACCAGAACAAGTAATTTAATTTTTATTCGGAAAATTTTAATGTTTTTATGACTAAGGAACTATACAATGCTAGCGTCAGATATTCTAATGGATATAGACAATTGATTAAAAGTATCCGGACACGTGGCTGAAAATGACTTACAATTCAGTATGGTACTGGTCCACCTGCACAAAGGAGGCATTTGGCCTGAAAATGGCTTGCCCGGCGTTGGCCGATAAATTCAATATTGCGGTGCCGGATTCCACTCTCGCAGGCATACGTTCAATCAGGTGCTGGAAGGTTTCTTGGGGAATGGCAGCCCATTCTCCACGGAATGCTGCACTGAGGAGAGGTATCGATGTCGGTCGTTGAGGCACGGCACGACGTTCCAAAACGTCCCAAAGGTGTTCTATAAGCTTCAGGTCAGGACTCTGTGCAGGCCAGTCCATTACAGCGATGTTATTGTTGTGTAACCACACCGCCACAGGCAGTGCATTGTGAACAGGTTTTCGATCGTCTTGAAAGATGCAATCGCCATCTTTAATTGCTCTTCAACAGTGGGAAGCAAGAAGGTGCTAAAACATCAATGTAGGCCAGTCCTGTGATAATACCACGTAAACCATCAAGGGGTACAAGCCCCCTCCATGAAAAACACGACCACGCCATAACACCACCGCCTCCGAGTTTTACTATTGGCACTACACATACTGGCAGATGACGTTCACCGAGCATTCGCCATACCCACACCCTGCCATCGGATCGCCACATTGTGCAGTGTGATTCGTCACTCCACACAACTTTTTTTCCACTATTCAATCGTCCAATGTTTACGCTCCTTACACTATGCGACTCGCCGTTCGGCATTTACAGGCGTGATGTGTGGCTTATGAGCAGCCGCTCGACCTTGAAATCCACGTTTTCTCACATTCCGCCTAACTGTCGTAGCATTTACAGTGGATCCTGATGCTGTTTGGAATTCCTGTGTGATGGTCTGGATAGATGTCTGTCTATTACACATTACGACCCTCTTCAACTGTTGGAGGTCTCTATCAGTCAACAGACGAGGTCGGCCTGTATGCTATTGTGCTGTACGTGACCCTTCACGTTGTCATCTGACCAACACATCGGAAATAGTGGACCTAGGAATGTTAAGGAGTGTGGACTTTTCTCGTACAGACATATGACATAAATGACACTCAATCACTTGACCATGTTCGAAGTATGTGAGTACCGCGGAGCGACCCATTCTGCTCTCTCACGACGTCTAATGACTACTGAGGTCGCTGCTATGGAATACCTGGAAGTAGGTGGCAGCACAATGCAGCTAAAATGTTTTTGGGGGTGTCCGGATACTTTTGATCACATAGTGTAACTGTTTCCTCTTAGTGCTGACTGGATGACTTTGCACCTATGTAACATTTTCTCTCTAATGAAACATATTTAAACCTTTGCAAAATCTAACGGAAGTGTACGACATAGTGTTTAAACTCAGCAGCTCAGGTATACCCGGATGGTGAAGTAAACATCCAAGTGACGGCAATTCAACGGTCGCAATAAGAGTACAAAATTATTATATTCAATACATATTTATTCCGTAGTTTCTTGTTAGATCAATGAAAGATGTAACTGAATTTTTCTTAAATAAATGGCTCAAATGGCTCTGAGCACTATGGGACTTAACATTTAAGGTCATCAGCCCCCTAGAACTTAGAACTACGTAAACCTAACTAACCTAAGGACAGCACACAACACCCAGCCATCACGAGGCAGAGAAAATCCCTGACCCCGCCGGGAATCGAATCCGGGAACCCGGGAGTGGGAAGCGAGAACGCTACCGCACGACCGAATTTTTCTTACCGAGATATGTTATTCTGGAGGCACGTAAGCAAAAAATAGTGCAATTTGATATAAAAACAAAGTTGATATCTTTGCTGTAAGTCTAGGTGAAAATACATGACATTTATCTTTGACGTGTCAAAAGTAATTTGAGGTGAAAAAGTTAGTCGACGGGGTCTCTGATGAGTAACGACCGGAAGCTGTTCGCAGAGCCAGAGAAGATAAAAAGAAGAGCAGCGCATTTTGTGACGGGTTCGTTGTGTAAACGAGATGGTCTTACGGAGATGCGCATCAAATGCCAGTGGTAGACGTTATAACAGAGGTGGTGTACTTCAAAGACACGTTCACTGTTACATTCCAGAGCATGTGTGTTCTCATGAGAGTGTGCAAACATACAGCTTCCTGCCACATGCATCACACCAAAATCACTTACGAGTGCTCACACGAACGCTCACCTGCATTCATTGTATCCACGCACCATTTGCATATGGAACAGGACTCGGGGGGAAAATAATTTTGGTAAAATGTACCCTGCAGCACACGCGGTGACTTGCAGTGTACTAATGTGCATTTAGATATATAAAATTTCGTTCCAAGCCACATTACATGAAACTAATTTTCAGACATTACCGGATTCCGGAATAGCGTCTTACCTTTAAGTGTTATTGGGGAAAATAACAAACATCTTAATCGATATGTGACAGCTTTCACAATTTTCCAGCGATACATTTATAGTCCTCGAATAAAATTTTATCACATCGGGATTACAAATACATCACAGATCGGCTATGATGACTGCCATATAATGAGAATTCCAATTCTCTCTTCGTAAATAACATGTGATAATAGGTGGATAGGTCCAAAACGACTTAAGGGAACAAAAATTCCCAGTTGATTAAGTATGATGAAAATAAGGAAATTGTTATTAAGGTAACTGTCGAGATTTACTTGAACCGGTGAACTGTAGTGAAATATTTGTCCTGATTTCAAACTGACCTTGAACGAACATCTGTACGTTTTGAGGTGAACGTAAACTGGAGATACTTCCTGCGTAAAACAGTTTAAAGTTCCTAGTAAGACAGGAAAGAGAGTATAACCCCCAATAACACCTTGCTTACTAAAGCACTGTAGTGTTCAAACGAACATATAGAGTGAAGACAGCTTTGTTTACGCTGCCAGTTGTGATATTCTTGCTCACCTCCCAAACTGACCGAAGGTTTTTGCTTTGTTACTTCTCTACTGCCTTACTACGCAAGTGGTAAACAAGCGAGGAGCAAGGATAACGGGATCCTCACGTGCCGCTGAGACACAATACGATTTCGAATTTCGATCTTACATGTCATTTTAGAATATCGCATATTTACAAATACCAACCGCAGTCATTTCAGGTTTCCATTTGCGCGTATGGTCACGTTACAGCGACAGGGGACGTAAGCCCAAAAAGTGTGTCTTGAACAGGCGTAGACCGTGGCGAAGTTGTTCCAACATTTCAGCCATTATCGTGAGACGATCGGAAAAAGGAACATAAAATTCTGTTTATGTACAGTTACGACGAACTGAATATTTTCGATTTTAAACATCCGGCAGGCGATACTCTTCTGCAACTAGTTAATTTTTTTTCCTTCCCTCAGCGGTTATCATTTGTATTAGATATATTAGGTGCGGCCCAAAGCTATTTGTCTGCTTCCAATGTGACCCAGGTAATAGAAAAAAGCTTGGACACCCCTGCTCTAAAACACCAGCTGCTCATCTCTACATATAAAGTGGGTTCAAATTATTAAGTCTGTGACTTTTTTCGAACTTCATGGAGATAGAACCATGCTGTTTGATTTAAAATGCGCGTACACTCGTTGTGAATGACTGACATGAATGGAAGCACTTAACGGCACACATAATTCCAGCGGCAGCGACAAGTGTGAGGTTTGTTTGTGATGCCTTAGCGTAAAATGTCAAAAAATGGTTAATATGGCTCTAAGCACTATGGGACTTAACATCTGAGGTCATTAGTCCCCTAGACTTAGAACTACGTAAACCTAACTAGCCTAATGACATTACACATACCCATGCCCGAGGCAGGATTCGAACCTGCGACCGTAGCAGCCGCGTGGTTCCGGACTAAAGCGCATAGAACCGCTTTACCACAGCGGCAGGCCGTGGAATGTCGCCAGATAATGATGAGACGTGATGATGGCATGAATGGGATTTTCTATTCATCGACTTTGACAATAAATAACGCAAGGATGCAGTTTATCAGTATTCAAACGAAGCGACAGTCAACTCAGTGATTGCACATTTGCTCACTGCGATTATGGAATCATTGCAACGACGATGTGGGAAAATGCGGCTGCAGGAAGATTACATCGAAAATAAAGTTTTTGTGTGATTAGTTTGCGGGAAAAATTGAAAGTCTTGTAATTTGAAAGCGCTTCGAACAAACTATTCCTCTCAGGTACCCCAAAGAGAATAAAACAACCGCCCGCTGTCTTTTGGGAGCATCTTGGAAGGTACTGTCGGCCAAGACAGTCAGCTAGGCTCCACTTAGCTTCCATTACCATATACAGCAGAATCTCACAATCACCTATCTGTGTGAAGGAGGTGAACAAGAGAATGACTGGAAATAAGATTTGATCGTTGGGCATTGGGGTCTCTTCACCGACGATTTCAAAACTGACTGAAGCCCTTTGATCATTGTGAATTAGTACAGAGAAAGCCAAATACCAATATACATCTGAAGTATGCAGAACCACGAGTTTAGTAAGTAGTTATGTCAGTCAGGTTTCAGAGACGTATCTTCAACGAATGTTGCAAACCTGTTATCAGTATCGAGGCGGTACAGTGCTGTGACGGGATCCTTAAAGAACTTTTACAACCATTCCGTCTACATTCCTGGGTTGGTCTTTTAAGAGGACGATACACGAACATAGAGCGCTCACTTGACGAACACCTAGGTCAAGGAGTCTGTAATCCACCCTCCAGACTATTTGTTGTTGTCACTTAACTCTTTTAATAAGTTTCCCGGTGAGTAAGATTACAATAAACTTGTCATCATTTCTCGTAGTTGGCTTCAGTTCTTCACGTCTAGGAGCTGATTCTTGAAGCTGAAATTTTTGACATCGTAGGTTCTCGTCGTTCCATTTGACATGATTAACTTTGAAGTAAACCTGCGCTGTATTTTTTGTTTTCACGAGTATTTTATTCTCTCACATTTTTCTACATCAGACGATATTTTGAATTTTCACGTTAACAAAGCCGATATTTATATTGTTTTTCCCAGACATAAAAACACGTCCGATCACATCAGAGGCATGCCCACTACTGCTTCACTCTGCGGTAACAACAATATTCCAAAGGGTTTTCAAACAATCTTGGCAAATGAATTTGTATTAATTTATACTATTATTTTTAAATTAATCTAGAAATATACATAATAAACAGTATCGGACTGCGTAATTAATAATAGTAATTTCAAGTGTGCCAAATATTTGGAAATTCCTAATGTTTCCCAAAAAAATACTTTTTATTGTACATACAGAGCTAGTACATGTCGATTGTAACAACTAAAACAAAGTAATTTCTTTTTACAGGTTTTAGCCTGAAATATAACATATCGTGCACAAAATCGTACTATTTTTTTTAGAAAAACAGCAGAGATAATATTTCCCTGTTCAAAATTTGGAAGATATTAGTGGTATCGATTACTTCTGTTGAGGAAAAGTAATGTTAGAGAAGGATGTCCCTTACAAGATACAAGTTAACCCCCTGGAATGGCCAGTGTTACCTACTGACATCATTTACGGATACAAACAGATAGCAAACCTTATTTTGATCTATTTATGTGTTAAATGCCACGATGTAACTGAAGTCTCACAGGTTCTGTAACGGTAACTTAATTTCGATATTCCGTGCAGAATGAAATGGAGTAAAGTATTCACCTGTGACCTATTACCGACAGGATCAGATACTTTTGATAATCTTAGAGCTAGACTTTCTTTTATTTTTATTTCTGCGCTTCGCCGCCTCTGCATGCAGTTCACACCAGTTAACTCGTCGTTCTGTGTTCCTCAGAGTACGGATTTCGCCGCAGTTTTCCGGTGCGTGGCCTTCCTTCCGGTGCCTGGAGGCCAGGTCTTCCTGTACTGCTGGGCAGCGCAAAACGTGGCCGACGAGGTTAGTCCACGCCACATAGCTACCATCAAAATGAAGCACCAGCTAGATTTCTACTATCTCGATTTTATGATTACTGTCCAACCGAAAAGCGCACTATATATTTCTTAATGGAATCTACGAAATATAGCAAACGAAGGATCAAATCACTGCACTAGGAATTCATAATTTTTGATTGCCTCTCACTCTGATTGGTTATAATTTCTTTTAACAATGAAGTATCTATACGTACCTAAAGGTTGACTACGTTTCACTAAACGATTCCTTAGTGACGGGTCGTTTTCTACTTGTTATCTTTTTTCCTTCAATTTGATTAAGTTACGGTATTAACTTTACTGTGAATGACACATTACTAAGATATTAATTCAAACAAATTCAGCAAATTGATATCCTATATATGACGTAATTTCTATCTAGTCCTGTCTCGTGTCTTCTGAATCTTGTATTTAGTTTTGTAGCCCATTTCATCTTGCTTTTGAAAATATAAATAAAGGTTTTATAAAATCACAATGTTTAGCGTAAAAGAATGAACTTATTTCTAACTCTGAACTTATCTGTCTTAATATATGTTTCTGTTCCTCAACACCTTTCTAAAAGACGAATGAGTACCGGAAAAATTAGTGTCTCGTATTCATTCTACCGTTCTATGGCTTGATTCACGACCTTCAAGTAATTCAGCCTAGAAGGAATTGTTCCTGTTGCGAATTAGAACAGAACTTTTTTTATAACCGGCCAGTGAAAATTATTAGTGAAAACCTTGCACATCCCGGAAAGAATGATGATGTTATTACAGATTTTTTTAAAAAAAAGATGTGTTCTACTCCCTTCGTCTCGTAGTAAAACGATTACATCTTTGTAACAGTTTTCGAGAAACACTTTCATTTCTACCGTCTGTAAACACGCTGCCTGACAAGGAATGTGAAGCACCAAGACGTGAAAGAGGAAACGAAATGTACCTTCACAATTGGAGAGTGAATATGACGTTATTTAACTGATTAAAATTAGAGTCAAATTTATAAAGAACTTGTCAGTATGGGCCCATTTATCAGTATGACGGTGCACAGCCGCTAGCCTGGATGCACGCAGCGAATGAGTTGGAAGGGGCGTCGTACAGTCGTCGTATTCTCTCCTGGAGAAAGCTGACGCATAACCGATGTAACGGCTCCTTGATGTTCTAGATATTGGCAGTGGGAGAGAGGAGACGTACGAACTGGTCCCATACGTGTTCTGTCAACGAAACCTCTGGGGATCTTATTGGTGATGGGAGTTCAGTAACATCACAGAGGCGTTAGAGACACGTCCTATGTCTTGAGGAGCATTATCCTGCTTAAAATGACTCCCAATACTGTCGCATGGAGAGTCCGCAGCCGCGATTCAAGACTGAACACCTTGAGATGACATTCATCAGCAGCCCATGATCCACACTCACAGCACACCGTTTGTGTGATGGTGTTAGAGGCAGCTTAAGCCCGCGACGTTTATTCCCTAGTCCAGTTGCTGCTAGTCTCTGACAAATAGTACGGGATGACACAGAACGTCACGATGAACCCATAATTTGTTCTCGGCTGGCGGGCGTGGTTGTCAAGGGGTTACGACGTGCTTGGTGCACAACACGGCGACCCTCGCTTGTGGTGGTCTTGACGAGGGTAATGCCTGCCCTCACTTTGCCAAGCATTCTAACATTGGGTCACTGTCTTATTCCGATAACGCACAAATCTGCATACTGCACGATTCCACCTGCCGGCCAAATGAACACAACCTCTAGCAGGTGCGCATAACGCTGACTCACACAAGTACGCGGCATTATCGTGCTCTTCACAGCGATCACTCAACACCTAATATTGTTTGCGACCCATGCATACACTACCAGGCTTAGTAACTATACTAAACATGAACAACACTAATGCACACTAGTGACCGTTCTACCTGTCACAGACAATTCGAATTCCAATCATTTACATGCAGATAAGTACATCGACATCCGGCCATGTGTCCTAGGTGCTTCAGTTTTTATTGTCAGGTAGTGTAACTTTGTCAATTCTTTAAGTCGTACTTTCTCATTTAACCTAAATTATTTTTCAGCTTAACGTTAGTCATTATCGTCTTTAAGCTTCAGTTCAAATAATCTTATGATACAAAGGCGATCTGTAAATCTTTGGCTAATCGTGGACCAATGTATCAAGTACCTTCCTTACCTCCCATTCGTTTCATAGTTTATCTCCTTTTCTCTTCATATTTGAAGTATGTCGCGAGTAGTTAAAATAACTCATACCTGACGGAAAAATGCATATCCGTTCCCTGGTCCACATTTAGTTATCCACTTCTGTCTTTCCTCTCTTTTACTGTACCTCTCACATACCTCGCGGATATGTATTTTATGTGTTTCTCAAATCATAATATATAATTTGTTCTCTTCGTATTCTTCATTTTATTTCTCCAAACAATATTATCTATGTATTTATCTTTCATATTAAAGTTGGTAGATGTATTAAAGGACAGTGACGTAAATGCTCCTCTGCTGCTGTTTAATTAACAGTTGTTTACTTTTATACATCTCACATGATTGGCCAATTTCGGCCTTGCAGGCCAATGTCAAGTGCAATAGGTACCGACAACATCAGAATGGTCTGTAAGACCACAATTGGCCAGTCACATGAAACGTAGTAATGTGTGAGCACTCGTCAACTAAGCAACAGCTGAAACGGAATCATGACACTGTCGTTCGAAAAGTTCATGGCTGTGGTACCATATATGAAGAACATGACACTTAAATTCCTTTGCAGTCCCAAGGTCCCTTGGCCAAAAGTTCTTTTTCCATTAACATTCAGCCCTTAACATTCGCCTCATATCGTCACTTTCTGCAACTATCCCAACACATACTTCACTGGCAAAAGAGTTTTAGAAACCATAACAACCAGAAAATTAGCAACTCAGAAGAGTTATGTGATAAAGTTATGAAGGTAATGTTAGGTGATGAGTGTTAATGCACGTACATGAGGTGCTCTTGAGGAAACTCTGAGGAGTCTGACAACGTTCTCACAAGTGGAGACACTCAGACAGGGCCAGCCGATTCGGCTGATTGGGGTAGAACGTAAAGCAATGGATTTAAATTTGTCCCACAACCAAAACTTTAACCCAAGTCTCCTGCTTAATAAGCGGATGTGATAACCACTACACCACCATAGCACTGTGGCTACTAAACCTGTACGGACTAGTCTAGTCCAATGGCCTCCATTGCACAAACTTCAGTTCACACCTTCAACACATTTTCTCCTTCTTAAGTAGTCACTATTGCCAAGAACTCCTCCGAGCGAGTTGGCGCAGTGGTTAGGACACAGGACTCGCAATTGCGAGGACGACGGTTCAAACCCGCGTCCGGTAATCCTAATTTAGGTTTTCCGAGATTTCTCTAAATAGATTTGTGGAAATGCAGGAATGGCTACTTTGAAAGGGCATGACCGACTGCCTTCCCCATCCTTCCCTAATCTGATGGGACCGATGACCTCACTGTTTGGTCCCCTCCGCCAAATCAACCAATCAACCTAGACCTCTCGAGACTGGAATAGCAATCCTTCCTGTACCTCGGGCGTAGGTGATCTATTGATCTGATAGAATATCATTCTCCTGTAAACGTATGAATCTCACCTTTATCTTCGAAAAAACTCCTGACCGTAGATCAAATTTTAATCCATTCCTGTAGCTGCTATCCTTAATGGAGATGAACTGAGACTCATTCGTCTCCAGGAAAATGAAATTACATCATATTCGGTTCATATTTGGTAAGTAGCTTGCGTACACCCCAAAATGAAAGTTTAGGACATTTTGCCTCAACACATCCGGCCCTCCCACACCCTTCGGCCGCCACCTGTTTTTGAAAAACTGCTCTTGAAGTTCATGAAGTGCCTTGGACTAAGAATTGACGGAATAGATAGAAACTAAGCATTTTTCATCTCATATATAGGGTCTGTAAACGCATATTTTTCTAGAAAACGAGGAAACAAAGAAGAACCGCTTATACCTGTACGGTAGGAGCTGCACAACGAAAGTCTCCGCAGATGTAGCGACCAATGCATTATTTGTGCCTGAACGTGCCCATTTAATTTTTCCAACCTTTTGACGCTTGTTGCTACTATTATCATGCCAAGTTAAATGACTTTTAACTGCAATGGTGTGTGGAAATTCAACATATCACAGTTAATTGACAGTGAACTTTAGCACAAGTAAAAGAGAGTTTGGGATATCTGTATAGCGAATATACGACGGTACAGAACTAAGCTGAATTGGTGGGTGAAACACGCAAAACCAAAATAAGATCTTTACTAAAAAGCAGCACTTTTGAAAAGAAACGTTGGGAAAGACACTCTACGAAATTCTACTTCCAGAGACTAGGATAATTACACGTAGATGCCGACAATGTGCCACGCCATATCGTGAAAATAAAAGGCCAAGGCCAAAATAACCGCTTTGAATCGAAAGCAAACGGAGGGCACTAAAATAAGAACGAGAGACACAGCGGCATCGGGGAAGAATAAACAACTCTTTTCCATCTGCTGGCCGAATTCAAAAGAGGACGGTCCCTACAATTAAGTTCTTCCTGAAATGATGATGGAAGGCAGCTTATCCACCAGGAGGACATCACGTGACTGTTTCACGAAACTGCATGCTGCAGGTGTTACGAAAACGACACAGGTGAGACACCTTTAAATAACATCGGACCGACTGTAACGAACGAAGGGAACACGGAATTTGAGACTTGGACCCGATATACGAGGATTGGAACTTAAACAGTAGCAACTATTTATTCACAACCGATACAAAAGAGTTACATGTTTGCACCTGTTACTGTCCTTCAAAGTAGTCACCAGCGTTGTGTAGAACCCGTTTCCAGCGATGTGGAAGGCGTAATATACCATTAGCAGAGCGAATGGAGCGGTCTACTGCCTGTCGAATCTCTGGAACAGTTCTTAAGCGAATGCCACGAAGTGGCTCCTTCATATTCGGAATCAAATAAAAGTCACAATAACTTAAGTCTGGGGAATATGGTGGCTGGTACAGAACGTCCCAGTCCCATCGACCGAACAGAGCAGCCACAGCTTGTGCTGTATGCACCGGTGCATTGTCGTGCAAAATGATGGGTGCTTTGAGCAGAAATTGTCACCACTTCTTTTCCAAAGCTGGTCGCAGGTGATAACTCCAAAAACGAACAATAATACTGTGCGCTGACGGTCTGCCGTGGAGGAACGTAATGCGTTAGGATAACACCATCACAGTCGTATATGAGAATCACCATAACTCTCACCATACTGGAGCTCTGACACACTTTCGACTTCCGCGCGACCCGTAATGACGCCATTCGTAGGATTGGCGTTTCAGTTTTGGCTCTTACGATTAGCCCGTGTCTCACCCAGTGCTACGATAAGGCGTAAGAAAGCGTCCTCTTCACGCTCATAGTGCTCCAGATGCGTCTGAGCAGCGTCGTGACGCCATTATTTCTGAATTTCCATCAGTTCATGCGGAGCCCATCGTGATGCAATTTTTCGCATGACCAGGCGTTTCTTCAAGATGCGAACCACAGTCGTATGCGCTAATCCGGTTTCATGGGCGAGCACACGAGTCTTATGGTATCGATCACTTTCCACTAACGCGGCAACAGCATGCACTTCTTCTTCAGAGACGCTAGGACGACCAGCCCGATGCATGTCTGCTATAGTTGGCCAACCTTCGTTGAAGGCTTTTACCCAACTGTTCTGTACGGCAATGCCGATTTCCTGCACTCATCTTGAAGACCTTGATGACACTGTCATGCTATACGACCTCTGGCACATTCAATCTCGATCCAACTCCGTTGCTCCTGTTTCGAAAAGATAGTGACACTGTTACGTTAGACCGCTCGCTCACAAGTGACTTGTTTCCCTCGATTGTGTGCATGCTGTGACGTAGAACGGGCGAGTCCATTTGCTCGGAGGTAAGGCATATACGTCAACAACGTGTACTATCAGCGACAATAGTAGATTCCATTGCATAGTTTCTCCACAGCAATGTTGTCACTGCTTAAGTTCCAGCCTACGTAATTACCAGTACAATTTTACTTAAAATAGGGGAATTTAAACGGCAGTACATTGGTCGTACTGCTGGATGAAATACGTCTGCTACTATCCCGTACGAGCATTTAGGAGGGCTCAAGTTGTTGATTCCTCGGGTTGCACTAAATTCTTACAAACCATGCGTCCTATATCGCTTCTCAACGCTGATTATAGGATATCTGTTAGGGTATTGATTCAACAGTTTAACACCAGTACTGATAGCCTCATCGGCTAATATCAGACGTGCGCCGTTTCTAGGACATTACACTAAGCGCTGCAATAATACCGGTATATGATGGCTGTCCCTTAAAGATATAACTGCAGAGTTGTCATCATATCGTTGGAATGGAAGAAGCATTAGACAGGGTCCGTGATGTATCATGTCGGAAATTGAAATGAGGTCCGTTTTTGTAAATATTGTCAAGAATTCTTGTAAATGGGCAGTGCACAACCAGAATACCACTCCTAACGTCGGTACTACAAGAATGTTTCCTCTCGATTCTTCAGTTCTTCATATCGATCTAGCCTCTTCTGTAGTCACTGTTTGACAAGGTCCCTGGTATTGAAATTCGAGGCAACAAATTCATATGCAGAAGCTACCTGACCTTGCACATGACTATCCCAGCTGATGTTATGAAAATATATTATGTGATTCGAACATATAGTTGCTGGTCTGGAGCTAAAATCAACGTAGGTAAATCTAGCACTTGGTAGTTAGGAAAAGTGGTAGCATTCATTGAAACTGGTCCAGTTGAACAAGCGATAACATCAGTTTTCTGATGATAAGTTGTAGCAAATTTTCGTCCATAATAGCAACCTCGAATTGGAAAATGAAATTCAAAAGCCTCCGAGCGGCACTGAGAAAGTATTACATTAGTTCCCTAGATATAATAATTAAAGTCATTCTGGTAAGCCTTGTTGTACTCCCTAAGGCGTTCTTCCTCGCAAGTACTTTTCCCTTGCTTGAAACAACTGCACCACGCATAGAATCTGCTCTTACGTGGCTCGTATGGGGAGCATGTGCACTTAGGGTTACATAACAGTCCAAGATCCTAACTGAATCAAAACGAGGTTCTGAGCTCGCCAACGTTAGAGACAAATGTAAAGCGCTATCTGTTGTTGAGTATTTTTCGAGTGTTTGGGTTCCGCATAGTGTCTGATTGAAGGAGGACATCGAAGCAGTTCAGAGGCGGGATTCTAGATTTGTTAGCGCCAGGCTCGATCAGTATGCAAGTATTGCGGATATGCTTCGGGAGCTCAAGTGGCTATCCCTGGAGGGAAGAAGACATTCATGTCGAATAACACTACTGAGAATGTATAGCCAGCCAGAGTGGCCGTGCGGTTCTAGGCGCTACAGTCTGGAACCGCGTAACCGCTACGGTCGCAGGTTCGAATCCTCCCTCGGGCATGGATGTGTGTGATGTCCTTAGGTTAGTTAGGTTTAAGTAGTTCTAAGTTCTAGGGGACTGATGACCTCAGTAGTTAAGTCCCATAGTGCTCAGAGCCATTTGAACCATTTGAGAATGTTCAGAGAACTGGCATCTGAAGCTGAGTGCAGAACGATCTCACTGCCGCCAGCATATATTTCACGTAGGGACCACGAAGATAAGATACGAGTAATTAAGACTCATGCAGAGGCCCATCTGCCCTCGCTCTATCCAGGTGTGGAACAGGATAGAAAACGACTATTTGTGGTACAGGGTAACCCTCCGCCACGGACCGTACAGTGCCTTGCGGAGTATGTACGTAGAAGTAGACATCTAGTACGTCAGAGGAGCTAGCAGCAGGAGACCAAATTCTCAAAAAAAAAAAAAAAAAAAAAAAAAAAAAAAAAAAAAAAAAAATAAATGTACAAATGTGTGTGAAATCTTACGGGACTTAACTGCTAAGGTCATCAGTCCCTAAGCTTACACACTACTTAACCTAAATTATCCTAAGGACAAACACATACACCCATGCCCGAGGGAGGACTCGAATCTCCGCCGGGACCAACCGCACAGTCACAGTCCATGACTGCAGCGCCTGAGACCGCTCGGCTAATCGCGCGTGGCACGGAAATCTCAGAGCACAGCGTAAACGCATTGACTCCAGTAGAGAACAAGACGTCAGTTATGGTTAGGCATAGCGACTTTAAGTTGCCACATACTGAATCATAATCACTGAGAAAAATGACATCCAATAAAGAGTGAGGAAGTACGCAAGCAAGGAATTCTATAAAGTGCAGACGGAACATAAGTCTACAAATCAAGTAAAGAAAGATTTTACCAAAGTCACTTGGCGTAAGGTTTAGCAAAATGTTCATGTGGAAGCCTTACAGTTAAATGTAAAAGCTGTGTCATATCGTGCTTTATACATCAGTGTAAGTACAAGTGATCGTCTCTTCACAAACAGTTTGTCAAATACTGGCAAATGCTTGGATTGTCAACAGACTGACACTTTACTTCACTGTTTCACTTGCAGCTCAGAGAACGAGACGTGGCAGTGCACAAGTCGCAAGGTTGCCATCGTGATCCGTAGATCTGAAAACAATATAACAAATTTCAGTTCCCTTGAATGCTTGTAAACATTTCTGTTTAACAGTTGTGGTGCCACTTGAGAACAAATCGAGAAACGTTCCAGGAGTAAACCGGAAACCAAATCTTCGAAAAGGCGATGTTGTCACTAAGCTGCCTCTGTTCCTGTAGAGGGAAGTTCATCTATTAAAAAAAATAATAATAAATAAATTAATTAAATTAAATTAAAAAATAAAAATTTTAAATTATAAAAAATTAAATAAATTTAAATTGATTAAATCTGGAAATAATAAAGAAAGGAATACCACATCAAGCTGGCAGGCAGAGGAGGAGACTTTAATTACCTGTTGCATCCGGCAGTTTGTTTTTTCATTTACATTTTCTTCCACATCGAAACTGGTAGGTTGGTAGGTACAGGGGGCTAATAATGTAAATTAAGCAATAAGGAATAATAACATAGTAGCCAAATAAAACTCTCAAACGAGTTAGATTAGTAAGGAATTAAAATTTTAAGCCTCCTTACGTGAAAACAATTCCGAGATCATTGCCGCGAAGACGAGCTTCAGCCGCACGTTATCGCATAAGGAAGTACAACTAACCTTTGTCGCAGTTGGTACCGCACATGAAATGAAGCATTCATACACAGCACAATATTCCATCACAGCGTCTGGGAAATTGTTGTCTAAAATTTTCCCGTGCTTATAAAAAACTAATGATTAACTAATTTCTCGGGCTATAGAAGAGGTCAATCGCTTAACCGACTCTTTAAACGTTTACATCACATGCTCAGCATCGAGGAAACAGAATAATTCAGTTCATAAAACATATCTTGAGAACGTTTTAAAACCATGCGTTCCTGATAACCAGTTTTGTCTAATACTGGATTGCTAAGATGGAAAAGTTAACACGGTCACTTGTAATAGCATGTTTATATGAGACGGGGGTCAGACGACTTGTGCCGGTCGCTGTGACCGAGCGATTCTAGGCTGCAGCTATGGTCGCAGGTTCGAATCCTGCCTCGGGAATCGATGTGTGTGGTGTCCTTAGGTTAGTTAGGTTTAAGTGGGTCTACGACTAAGGGACTGATGACCTCAGATGTTAAGTCCCAGAGTGCTTAGAGTCATTTGAACAGTCAAACGATTTGTACGGTAGAAGTAATGCTGTAAAACTGCGCTCCTGTGTGTTAGCCATGTGATGCTTATTTTAGTTAGAAACTTAATTTCGACTCTTCATAATTGTAGGAGCCTCCTGGAAACACTACGGGAATTGCGCAACCATTCGGATGGAATACTGACTCACAGAACAACGCATTATCAACATCCAGTACCCATTTTCCAGACAATGTAATTGTATGCGTCATATGAATTAAAATTATTTCCTGAAAAATAAATATGTTTAAACGTAAACCAAGTTAGTTTCCATCCGAATCTTCGGAAGGAACGATGTAGTTGCGCGTAGATTCCATTCGTTAGATGTTCTTGGTGCCGCGCGTTTTTCTACTTAGAATGTTTACATGACAAATACTATCAATTTAGTTTTTCGAAGAAACCTGAAGACATGCCACATGAAGCATTAAAGAGACACTGGAAAACCATCAGGATAAAATTTTTAATTCTTGGTTTATCCAAGTCGTTCAGAAATTTATTAGCCTATCTTTTTACTACTCATTATCGACTTACTAATCTTATTAGCCCTTTTGTACCTGCCAACTTAGAAGCGGAAGAACTGCACGGTCGGAAAAAAAATCGCAGCACCAAAAATTTTTACGTAGAGTAATGAAATTTCTGGAGCTCATTTGTCTAGGTAGCATATTTGAGGGATTAACATTGCAAGATTGCGGATTAATATGCTCGTTAGAAAGTTCATTGCAAATGCGAAAGGCTGGTACATCTACATCTACATCTACATGGTTACTCTGCAGTTCACACTTAAGTGCCTGGCAGAGTGTCCTCGAACCATTTTCGTACTAATTCTCTACCATTCCACTCTAGAATGGCGCATGGGAAAAAGGAACACTTAAATCTTTCCGTTCGAGCTCTGATTTCTCTTATTTTATTATGATGATCATTTCTCCCTACGTAGGTGGGTGTCAACAAAATATTTTCGTATTCGGAAGAGAAAGTTGGTGATTGAAATTTCGTTAATAGATCTTGGAGACAAGAGAACCACTTGTATGAACATCAAGAGCTCAGATGGAAACCCAGGTCTAAGCAAAGAAGGGAAAGCAGAAAGGTGGAAGGAGTATATAGACGGTCTATACAAGGGCAATGCACTTGAGAACAATATTATGGAAATGGAAGAGGATGTAGATGAAGATGAAATGGGAGATACGATACTGCGTGAAGAGTTTGACAGAGCACTGAAAGACCTGAGTCGAAACAAGGCCTCCGGAGTAGACAACATTCCATTGGAACTACTGACGGCATTGGGAGACCCAGTCCTGACAAAACTCTACCATCTGGTGAGCAAGATGTATGGAACAGGCGAAATACCCTCAGACTTCAAGAAGAATATAATAATTCCAATCCCAAAGAAAGCAGGTGTTGACAGATGTGAAAATTACCGAACAATCAGTTTAATAAGCCACAGCTGCAAAGTACTAACACGAATTCTTTACAGACGAATGGAAAAACTAGTAGAAGCCGACCTTGGGGAAGATCAGTTTGGATTCCGTAGAAATACTGGAACACGTGAGGCAATACTGACCTTACGACTTATCTTAGAAGAAAGATTAAGGAAAGGCAAACCTACGTTTCTAGCATTTGTAGACTTAGAGAAAGCTTTTGACAATGTTGCCTGGAATACTCTCTTTCAAATTCTAATGGTGGCAGGGGTAAAATACAGGGAGCGAAAGGCTATTTACAATTTGTACAGAAACCAGATGGCAGTTGAACGGAATGGATGGTGTCTTGAAGGGAGGATATAAGATGAACATCAACAAAAGCAAATCGAGGATAATGGAATGTAGTCGAATTAAGTCGGGTGATGCTGAGGGTATTAGATTAGGAAATGAGACACTTAAAGTAGTAAAGGAATTTTGCTATTTGGGGAGCAAAATAACTGATGATGGTCGAAGTAGAGAGGATATAAAATGTAGACTGGCAATGGCAAGGAAAGCGTTTCTGAAGAAGAGAGATTTGTTAACATCGAGTATAGATTTAAGTGTCAGGAAGTCATTTCTGAAAGTATTTGTATGGAGTGTAGCCATGTATGGAAGTGAAACATGGACGGTAAATAGTTTGGACAAGAAGAGAATAGAAGCTTTTGAAATGTGGTGCTACAGAAGAATGCTGAAGATTAGATGGGTAGATCACTTAACTAATGATGAAGTATTGAATAGGATTGGGGAGAAAAGAAGTTTGTGGCACAACTTGACCAGAAGAAGGGATCGGTTGGTAGGACATGTTCTGAGGCATCAAGGGATCACCAATTTAGTATTGGAGGGCAGCGTGGAGGGTAAAAATCATAGGGGGAGACCAAGAGATGAATACACTAAGCAGATTTAGAAGGATGTAGGTTGCAGTAGGTACTGGGAAGTGAAGAAGCTTGCACAGGATAGAGTAGCATGGAGAGGTGCATCAAACCAGTCTCAGGACTGAAGACCACATCAACAACAGATCTTCCCGCAAAGAAGACCGCCTTTGTTCCAGTGACTGCCACCCCAACTCGCGTACCATATCAGTGTCATTATCACCCCCATTGCGCGATAACTCGAAACGAGCTGCCTTCTTTGCACTTTTTCGATGTCCTCCGTCAATCCTACCTGGTAAAGATCCCACACCGCGCTGCAATATTCCAGCAGAGGACGGACAAGTATACTGTAGGCTGTCTCTTTGGTGGGTTTGTCGCATCTTCTAAGTGTTCTGCCTACAAAGCGCAGTCATTGTTTCGCCTTCCCCACAATATTATCTATGTGGTCTTTCCTATTTAAGTTGCTCGTAATTGTAATTCCTACGTATTTAGTCGAATTGACAGTCCTTAGATTTGTGCGAAATATCGTATACCCAAAATTTTTCGTATTTCTTTTAGTACCCATGTGGACGACCTCGCACTTTTCTGTGTTTAGTGCCAATTGTCACTTTTCGCACAATACAGAAATTCTCTCTAGATGATTTTGTAATTGGAATTGATCGTCTGATGATTTTACTAGGCGGTAAATTACAGCGTCATCTGCAAACAATATAAGGGGGCTGCTCAGATTATCACCTAGATCATTTACGTAAATCAGGAAAAGCAGAGGACCTATGACTCTACGTTGTGGAACGCTTGATATCATTTCTGTTCTACTCGATGATTTACCGTCTATCAGTACGAACTGTGACCTCTGTGAGAGGAAATCATGAATCCAGTCACACAACTGAGACGATAATCCATATGCACGCAATTTGATTAATAGTTGCTTGTGAGGAAGGGTATCAAAAGCCTTCTGCAATATGCAATCGATCTGAGATCCCTTGTCGACAGCACACATTTCTTCATGGGAATAGTGAGCTAGCTGCGTTGCAAAAGAACGATATTTTCTGAATCCGTGTTGGTTATGTATCAGTAAGTCATTTTCTTCAAGGTGATTCATAATGTTCAAGTACAGTATATGCTCCAGAATCATACTGCAATGAGGTCAGTGATATGGGTCTGTAATTTACTAGGTTACTCCTATTTCTTTTCTGGAATACTAGTGTGACCTGTGTTACTTTTCAGTCACTAGGAACAGATACTTCGTCAAGTGAGCGGTTGTATATGATTGCTAATAAAGACGCTATTGTGTCTGCATACATTAATAAAATGGTGTAACCGTCAGAATGTTTGACTTAAGCATGCAGACGTACATGCATCGTATTGTACAGCTGCCGGATGTCAGTTTTTAGATGGTTCCATGACAGTAGCACTTGACGGGTGAGTAGAGGGAAGGTTAATGCTGTTTGTTGATAATGCTCGAGTTGTCCGATGATATCTCATACGTGTTCGATTGGAGACTGATCTGGTGATAGAGCAGGTCAAGGCAAAATGTCGACCCTCTATAGAGCACGTTGGCTTACAACAGCGGTATATCGGCGAGCGTTATTCTGTTGGAGAACACTCCCTGGAAAGTTGCAAACGAATGGCACCACAAAAGGCCGAATCAGGAGACTGACGTACAGATCTCGATTCAGGGTGCGTAGGATAACCACGAGAGTGCTCCTACTGTCTCACGAAATCGCATCCCAAACGATAATTCCAATTGTAGGTCCATTGTGTACAGCACGGAGGCAGGTAGACTGCAGGCCGTCAACTAGGCTTCGTCTAACCGAAACACGGACATCATCATTGCCACCAGGTCAGAACGAGCATTCATCAGAAACCACAACAGAGATCCACCTTGCCCTCCAGTGAGCTGTCTCTTGAAACCACTGAAGTCGGCAGTGGTGGTGGTTTGGGGTCACTGGAATGCACGCCACAGGGCGCCTGGCTCGGAGCAGTCATCGGAGTGACCGACTTGTATGTTGTGTCATTGTTGCGCCAACTGCTGCTCAAATGGCTGCTGCAGCTGCACAACGATGCGCCAGAGCCATACAGGTACGCCGAACACAGTGGGCTTCCCTCTCGGTAGTGTCACGTGTCCGTCCGGAGTCCGGTCTTCTTGCGACCGTACATTCTGGTAACAAAAGCTACCAACAGTAACGTATAGTGGCTACTCTCATGACGAATCTTTCTGGAGTATCGCAGAAGGAGCACCAGCTCTCTCGCAGCCCTATTACACGATCTACTTTAAAGGCAGTGACGTGTCGACACTAGCGTCGTTATCGCTTTAAAGGCATTATTGACAAACACCAACTCAAGACGTCCAATGTCAAGGATAACTAACGCCCACGACCGTTACAGGGTGTATTTAAAGCAAACCTGATTTTCAAAAAATGGCTCAAATGGCTCTGAGCACTATGGGACTTAACATCTATCGTCATCAGTCCCCTAGAACTTAGAACTACTTAAACGTAACTAACCTAAAGACATGACACAACACCGAGTAATCACGAGCCTGAGAAAATCCCTGACCCCACCGGGAATCGAACCCGGGTACCCGAGCGTGTGAAGCGAGAACGCTACCGCACGACCACGAGCTGCGGACACCCGATTTTCATTCTGATAATGGCGTTATCAACGACACCCTTATGCGACTGCTTCGAAATTTGGAAAAATGGCATCTTTTATGTGTAGTAACACGCCTACAAACATTGGTTTATGTTGCACCACTCCTTCTTCATGTTTCGACTATTATACGCAATATCAAAGGAAAGAAGACCTAAAGAATGTAGCTGGAAATCGGATACAGTTTCTTCACTCCTCAGTCGGCGGCGATTGCGTTGAACAACTCTTACCTTTTGGGTATCGAAGCAGCAGTCGAAGAAGTTTGTTTCCCCAATTTATAGGAAAATTTGCGGACCCCACTTTCGTTCACGAGAGAAGCTAGATTTTCAGTTATCTATCGATCCCCTGTACTCTGATTCGATAGCGCGTAGCTTAGCTTCCTCATAAACTGGGCTTGTTGGACCAAAATGTCTTAAGAGTCGTTTTGAGCTCTCCAAAGCCGACATGCCAAAAATGAGCCATGTTGGCTGTCCGTATCTGCCCTTACGCCTTCCGTCAGAGCGTGAGCATCAGTCGCAAATAGTTCTATAGTGATTCCACAGTCGACGTAAATGGTCGCTCCGTCGCCTTATGTTCCTTATGTTCCACGCTGAATTTACCATGATTTACGCGCTTTTGTTCAGTAGATGTTCATTGTCTCATCGTGCTCAGTTAGTTTACTAATGTACCTTCGCCAGTGTTACCAGACGGTACAATATCCTCCACAAACAGCAACTAGACGGAATAAATTTGGTCTTTAAACCCAAGGTGAACGTCTACTAACGGCTGAGTCTTGATTCCGATGTGACTTTGACGGGTATCACTTAATGCAGATACAATACGCAGTCGTGTATGGCACCTGTATCATGTGGTTCACTAGCTTTTCCATGGTTTACAATCAGTCCAGTATGAATCTGATTGCTAATCTATCGCTCTTTCTAAGTTAATCGACGCAGCCCAATCCACAGTGCGAGTGAGACGTCACATTCGGCTGTTAAAAGGCACAAGCGGTGTCGACGGCGGCGTACAGCTGCTCCTGGGTGGAGTCGAGCGCGGCCTTCAAGCACGCCCTCCGCCTGCTGCTGTGCCGCGCCCAGAAGCGCCTCGTCCTCACTGCCGGCTACTGCTACCCCATCGACAGGGCCGCGTTCCTCTCGGTCAGTAACACCTTAACTGGTCCTTAACCTGTGCTCTATACTATATATGATGTGTAGAACTGCAGGGATCTTCACGTGCCAAACAAAGTTGCTCATAATACGTTCCTTGCCTGACTGCATCATGGCTGCCACAAAGAGTGACTGCAAAACAAAGGAGAATCCCAAAGAAGGTAACCCTCCTCCTACCTCATCCTTTTATGTAAGAACTCAGCAGATACTGTCTGTACTACTCACAAACTGCTACTACATATGTTATTGGAATATGTAGAGTTAATGGAAGTATGTAAAAATCTTGGAGAAAGACATATATAATGTGGAAACTAATACATAATAATGTCCATCTCACTTCAACCAAATCTAGAACAGTGCTTCTTAGTTCAGAAATTATTACATGGATATTGTATTTGCTGATTAGAAAAATCTCATTATCTTCTTGTTACATCACAAGTCATTCTTTGTTGGGCGAATATTTCCATTGTGTTTATGGAGAGCAATAGTCTGTCACTACCAAACTGATATCAAAGATAGAATATTTCTGGCTCATAAACCTGTACTGTGTAAGGCACTTTTGTAATAACTTGTTGTAATGAGTATTTATTTGATAGCCAACATACTGTGTAAGCACTGCTAATGTATTTGACACATTATTTTGCCAATGATAAAATTTTTTCGTCGTTTCATTACTGTTTCCAAATATATTGTTCTGCTTTGTTACAAAGCTTTCAGGTAGTTTAACTAGGATACAAGGTAGCAATGAGGAAGAGACAGCCATTTCATAGCTGTTTTGGAGTGTTAAAAACGTGGAAAACTTGACGAATTCAGAAATTTCAGCAAGAATTTGTGTTTACAAAAATAACGTTATTACATTTAGGAGTACAGATTCTTGGTGGTGAATACTTGCTACTAATGACAAGTCAAGATGGAAAGCGAAATAAAAAGAAATTAGGTTTTATTATAATCCTTTTATATTGATATCGTTCCATCTGTTTTCAGTTGGTTAATGCATCATACTCCTACTACGCTCTGCTGGGCCAAATGAACAGACATTAGGACCTGTACTGATCACTGCCTGCAGTCTGAAGCAAAGTCCAACAACTCTTTCAACGTCTGTGCATTTCAGTTTAATTCTCCGAGTGCACTTTGTTGTAGTTGTAAATCATTCTTTTTCTGGTAAAGGACTATTACAACAGTTGTTACAACTGCTTTTGGAAAACAGAAACGCTTGTAACAGCACATGGCCAATTTCAGAATCTCCAGCAACGAAGTTACATACTAGCTTTTATAAACCTTTTTAATTAATTCCATCTAGTTGCTATACAATGAAATGACAAAAGAGAGATTTACAGGATTTTAAGTTACTTCTTCACATTTTCCTTTCTGTTTCTGATTAAAAGAGGTTGCTGTCTATAGCGTTAGTAAAGTTTATCATCTGTACAGACATTTTCAATCTAGTAACATAATTTGTTTCATTCTAAACCTCACTTGAATAAAAAATTCCTTCAGAATTTGATGTTAAAATGTAAAATGTGTATTGAATTCCTATTTTAAGCAATGTTGTCTTAGTTAATTTCATCCAAATTACATTCTTCAAATATAATTCCATTTTTCAATGTTTTGCAACAAATAGTATAAGACTCATGTCGAATATGAAATTTATTTCAATAAAGGATCTAAAGCTACACTGGAAAATGTTTTGTAGATTGGAGAGAGGAAAAAATACTATAATACATACACTGTCAGAAAGAAACAATGGTGCTTCTGTTTATATTACATTAAAATATTACCCATTATTTATATTGAATATATATTGAATAAAACTAGTCCCAGAAAAGTATCATCATTCAACAGTTTGCCATATTAATTTTTGGTTGAGAGACCACTATTCATTATTCTGTTGTTACAAAAAACACAGTACTGGTTACTGCCAGTAAAATGTTTTCATTGTTGAAATAAAAATTATAGCTTTCCATAAAAATCTTATGTAATTCTGATAATATCTTCATTCAAGCACATCCAGAATATATACTGTAATACATCTCAAACATTGTTTTCCTTTGTATATGAACAAACTTCTATTTCAACGTGTTTATTTAACTTCTATGAAGGTATAAGAAAACATAAAGGTGTTACAAACGTATTGTTATTTTCTTGGTACACTATTTATTACATTTAAACAAATGATTGCCTTTTACATCCCTAAGGGAATGTTTAATTATGATGCATTTGCTTTGTTTTCATAAAATGCCCAAATTAAAAAGTTTTTAAAATTTTCTTTGAAGTGAAAGATATGAAGACACACGTAGCTCACTGGTTAAATTTGTGGCATTTCAGCAGAGCTACATTTTTCCTAATGCTATGCCATTGAATTTTACTATGCTTATTGCTCAATGTAACGTTACTAAAAATGTTACATTTTCTAATATAAACAACAAATATGAGGAGATAGACTACTACATTTATATCTCTAGTTCCCACTGCAAGAATTTAATTCACTAAGTGTAAACTGAAATAGGTAAGTAAGATAATTTGCTGCTTCTCTTTTCATATCAAAGGAATTTATAATTGACTTCAATGCACTTACACATCTTATTTTCATATATTTTATTGATGAAATTTCTGAGGATTGGCAAACCTGCTGCCTTAGTGTACCTTCAAATGATAATCACTGCAATCCAGTGCTTTGGTCTCTCTGTAATATGTCTGACAGTTTGCAACCAGCCAACTATTTGAAAAGATGCACATAACTTGGTTGTTTCATGAATGACTTGATTTCATTTATTAATATGGCTTCCAAACATTTTATCTCTTAATTCTTCAGAAATCAGTAATACCATTAAAATATATACTTGCTTTTATCCAACACTGGCATCAATTGTATTTAGCACACATTATGGTGCACCAGGACAAACCAACCCTCTTGTACCTCTGATTAAATTAATAGTATTATTTATTGATCCCTTCCAAATATATTATACACTATTATACAGTCACTTTTACATTAATTTCTATTATGTGACATTGGATGATAAAATAGATGACTGTCTTCAATAATTATTGTCTGTCAACTCTTGAGACTAATATCATTAACTGTTTAATTCATTTATGTGTTATGTTTGTCTGTAGAACGAGAAAAAAATTATATTTCTAGCGAAAATTAAATGACATTGCAGTTTTTGCAGAGATGTCATGTTAACATCAAGACGTAACTACAGTGTAAAGAAAACAGGATGAGGATAACACAGCACAAACCTACACTACTAAAACTAACATAAAAATGTATTTGCAGACAAAGTAAGCACTAAATACAGGAAACAAAGGCGAAACTATTAGTTAACCAGAACAAGTAGACAACAAACGTCCTTAGGAACTATGTCTAGACATAGCATATATAAAAAACATTTATACAGTAACACAAAACACAAAGAATCAAAACGCAACATTTCATAACGTGAAATGATAACACTGCCCCTCATGTGGACTGGAAGTAATTTGGAAATAGAATACAATGAACAAGTACGAATTCTATAATTCAAACTTTGAACAGTTTTCAACAAAGTCACAGTTGACTCAGCTAAAACTAAAGAGAAAATGAAGACCATAAGGATGAAAAAGTACTTGGAAAATTTTGTGCCTTTGCTAGAGAATTATTTTATCGAAAGAGCCCATGGACCTAAAGGAAAAGCCATAAACGATCATATAAAAATAAGCATTCATGTAATAACATTAAATGGGAATAAAACAGTAACAATGTATCAAGATCCATAACAAGCTGTTTCATGTTTTGACTGTCCTTCCTAACTGCCCATAACTACACTAATTTTCCCAAATTAAAAAGAAATACTTATATTCAGATGAGGATGTCCAAATTTGTGTGTGAACACACACACACACACACACACACACACACACACACATATATATATACAGGCAATAGTGCACACATGCATGACCACAACAAGTACATTTTCATGCACTCCCAATCTGTTCTTTCGGGAATGTTTAAAAAAAAAGACTATTAACTAATATAATTAAAACGTTATTATCTTTAATTCAACTTGCCCATTAAACATGATCTCCGCAAAGCCAAAAGCAACAGGACATAAAAAGGAAGAAATCACTACTCAGCCGCACACTTCAGCAATAATTTAGAAAAATTATTTTTGAGCTGATTGCAGTGTGTATCATTTACTACGCCTTAAGAGCTATTTCGAAAATACCTCTGGCAGATAATTGCTTTACAAAAGCCATTGTAATCACCAATACAATCACAATCAAATAACCATAAAAAACCAATGGCTTCCCATAATAACACATACTGAGTAATATAAGAAGACAGGACAAAATTACATTACCATTTAATAGTGGCTGATACAATACCTTAATACTGTTAGCATATACAGCAGTCAAAGCAGTGTTGGTTTAACTTCTGGCATTTTACACATATCCGAGAAACGTTTCTACTTTATTTTTGGTATTCGGCAAAAGTGAAGTAAGCTCTTTTTTTCATTTGATGCGTCATATTTCACATGTGTTTGTTGGGTATTTAT
Organism: Schistocerca cancellata; assembly: GCF_023864275.1. Lineage (NCBI taxonomy): Eukaryota > Metazoa > Arthropoda > Insecta > Orthoptera > Acrididae > Schistocerca > Schistocerca cancellata. The sequence continues at coordinate 256,418,680 of NC_064634.1, forward strand.
CAAACAGGGTTGTGCAGTAGTTTATATGCTTGACGCCACTGTGGTTCTGAGTAGAAGCAATGTGATCTGTGGCTGTCAGTAGTACTGTTGCCGCAGTAGGCGTTGTAAGAGAATTTGGTGAGAGAATCAGGTGTTGCCTATATTACTGAGCAAATGGAAATAGCTTGGAGAACACAGGGAGAATACTGCAGATGATGATGAATTGTGAAATATGATTTTCTAAAGATTAACTGAACAAGTGAAGAATTTTTTGAGGCCAAGCGTTGCTACATTGCCTGGTTACGCATATTCGTGGACTGTTTAGAAAACAAAACAGTTTAGTTTAATTTTTTTCATTTTAAAATTTTCTACTTTTCTGGAGCACCGAACCTAGGATGAAATCTTCTTGTAGGAATTAGAAACAGACATTGAGTTGCAGAATTGAATGTTTATTTAAAACCCCTTTACCATGGTTTCAACATCTATAAAAAGGTCTTATTCAAAGGTAAAAGTGTCATTTGTCTACATGTTGACGCAGATGTACATTAAAATACAGTCTAAAGGCGTCAGTCCCATTTAAAATTTCATCTCTATTACAGCTAAAACATGCATAACGTGGTTGTTGTCAACTGGCATTATCTCACCAATGGAAAGATGATGCGCTAGATATATTTCAAACATCATGTAACCCACTTGTCACTATTTCCTTCCGAAGAAGACATTTTTATAAATGTTGAAACCATGGTGAAGAGGTTTAAAGAAACATTTCATTTTGAAACTTTTTGGCTGTATATTATTTGTACAAGAATTTTTTTCCTTCTTGGTTTGAGTTAAATGATTTCATTGTTCAGAGGAAAATAAGAAAGCTTTTCTGTTTTCATATTGCACTCCTTTAACAATTCAGTAGTTTATCACTTGGCAAAGTCAAATATGTTATAAAAGGTAAATTTTCTAAAGATGATAATAACACTCAGAGTGTGAGTTTAATTTTTGCAGTGTAGTTTTGTAAGGGTCAACTGTCTTTCACTTATTTAGCAAGTTCAGAATCCGCTACCATCTCTCATGAAGAAGAATGTTAAAACTCAGACATGATATACTCACAATAGTAGCAAGTCCTTGCACTGCACTTGCGCTAGGCTTTTCTATTATGCTTAGGCTTGCTTGCTGCTAGGCTGCTTATTTTATGTTAATCACTTCGAGCAGCACCCAGCTTCTGTTGTCACAGGTAAGCCACACAAATTTGTTGGGTCCTATTATAGTACAGATGGAACATAATAGGAGCATTGAGATGTAGGTGCTGTTTTTCTAAACTCATGTTCATGCCAGTCTATGCAAATTTCAGTCCAGATTTAATTTCTATCGCAGACAGTTTTGTTTTCACAGTGCAGTGATACAGTTGCTTGCACATTAATCTGTATTTGGAATTTTGTTCAGCTGGACTGTATACATAAATTCACAGAGTATTTTTATAGAAACATTCCGCTGATTTATTATTTAAAAAATTAATTAGTAGTATTATGTAGCATTTTCTTTCTGTTAGCTTGTATGTTGGAACTGAAAGCCACATATTGTGATGTCACACAGTGTGGTATTGCATTGTTGTTGTTGTTGTTGTTGTTGCTGTTCTTGTCTTCAGCCAAAAGACTGATTTGATACAACTTTCCATGCTACTCTATCCTGTACAAGCTTCTTCATCTCCTAGTAACTACAGCAGTCTACATCGTTCTGACTCTGCTGACTGTATTCATTTCCTGGTCTCACTCTACGATTTTTACCCTCCACGCTTCCCTACAATAGTTTATTCGTAAACGCTTGATGACTCACACGTGTCCTATCAACGGATCAAGTTCTGTCACAAATTCCTCTTCTCCCAAATTCTGTTCAGTACCTCCTCTTTTGTTATACGGTCTACCCATCTAACCTTCAGCATTCTTCTTCTCTTATTGTCTAAACTGTTTATCATACATGTTTCACTTCCATACATCGCTACACTCTTTACACATACTTTCAAATAAGGCTTACTCACACTTAAATCTATATTCGATGTTAGCAAATATCTCTTCTCCAGAAACGCTTTTCTTGCCATCGCCAGTCTACATTTTATATCCCCTCTAGTTCGACCGTCATAAGTTACTTTGCTGCCCAAATAGCAAAACTCATCTACTACTTTTCGTGTCTCATTTCCTAATCTGATTCCCTCAGCATCGCCTGATTTAGTCCGACTACATTCCTTTATCATTGTTTTGCTTTTGCTGATGTTTATCGCAGAGCCTTCTTTTAAGACACTGCCCATTCCGTTCAACTGCTCTTCCAAGTCTCTGAAAGATTTACAGTGCAAAAGTTTTTATTTTTTCTTCCTGGATTTTAATTCCTACTCCAAATTTTTCTTTTGTTTTCTTTATTGCTTCCTCAATATACAGACTGAATAACATCAGGAATATTCTATGATCCTGCTTCCCTTTCATGCCCCTCGACTCTTCTAACTGCCATCTGGTTTCTGTACCAATTGTAAACAGCCTTTCGTTCCCAGTATTTTATCCCTGCCATCTTCGGAATTTGAAACAGGGTTTTCCAGTCAACATTGTGGAAAGACTTTCTCTAAGTCTACGAACGCTGGAAACATATGCCTGCCTTATCTTCTCCAACTAAGATAAGAAGTAGGGTCAGTGTTGCTACGTGTTATCTACATTTCTACGGAATCCACACTGATCTACTCCGAGGTCAGCTTCTAACAGTTTTGCCATTCGTCTTTAAGGAATTCTTGTTACTATTTTGCAACCGTGGCGTATTAAACTGAGAGTTCGATAATTATCACTCCTGTCAACACTTTCTACATTTCGTTTGGAATTCTTATTGAAGTCTCAGGGTATTTCGCCTGCCTCATACATCTTGCTCACCGAATGGAAGAGTTTGGTCATGGCTGGATCCCCCAAGGCTCTCAGTAGTTCTAACGGGGCTTTGTTACGACTTAGGTCTTTCAGTGTTGTATAAAATTCTTTATCCAGTATCATAACTCCCATTCCAATCACACCTACATCTTCTTCCATTTCCATAATATTGCCCTCACGTGCATTGGCCTTATATAAACACTTTATATACTCCTTCCATCTTTCTGCTTTCCCAACTTTGCTTAAGACTGGTTTTCCATGTGAGCTGTTGATATCCATGCTGGTGGTTCTCTTTTCGCTAAAAGCCTCTTTAATTTTCCTGTAGGCGGTATTCTATTTCCCCCAATGAAATATACAACTAAATCCTTAGATTTGTCCTCTAGCCATTCATGCTTGGTCATTTTACACTGCCTGTCGATTTCGTGCTGGAGATGTTTGTTTTCCTTTTCGAATGCTTCAGTTACTGCATTTTTATATTTTCTCCTTCAATCAATTAAATTTAGTATCTTTTGTGTTAGCCAAGGATTTCTACTATCCCTCGTCTTTTTTGCATACTTGATCCTCTGCTGCCGTCACTATTTTATCTCTCAAAGGCACCCATTCTTCTTCTACTCTATTCCTTTCCCCGTTATCGTCAATCGTTCCTTAATGCTCCCTTTGAAACTCTCTACAGCTTGTAGTTCTTTCAGTTTATCCAGGTCCCATCACCTTAAATTTCCACCTTTTTGCAGTTTCTTCAAATTTAATCTACAGTTCATTATCAATGAATTTTAGTCAGAGTCCATGTCTGCCCCTGGAAACATCTTACAATTTAAAACCTGGTTCCTAAATCTATGTTTACCGTTATATAATCAGTCTGAAACCTTTCGCTGTCACCAGGTCTCTTCCACGTGTACAACCTTCTTTCATCACTCTTAAAACAAATGTTAGCTATGATTAAGTTATACTCTGTGCCAAATTCCTCTTTCATTCCTTACTCCTAGTCCATTTGCACCTATTGCTTTTCTTCTCTTCATTTCCCTACTATCGAACCCCAGTTCACCATGACTATCACATTTTCGTCTCCTGTAACTATCTGAATAATTTCTTTCATCTCATCGCACAATCTTCAATCTCTGAAATATCTACAGAGCTAGTTAGCATATACTCTTGTATACTGTAGTCTATCTTGCCTACAATAATGCGTTTACTGTGCTGTAGGTAGTAGCTTATCTGCATTCCAATTTTTTATTCATTATTAAACCTAGTGCTGAATTACTCATATTTGATTTGGTATTTATAATCCTGTATTCACCTGACCAGGTGACTTGTTCCTCTTGTCATCGTACTTCACTAATTATCACTGTATCAATGTTTAACTTATCCACTTCCCTTTTCAGATTTTCTAAGCTACCTGCCACATTAAGGGATCTGACATTCCACGCTCCAGTCTGTGGAACGCCTGTTTTGTTTCTCTTGATAATGACGTGAGTAGTCTCCGCCTGGAAATCCGAATGGGGGACTGTATTACCTTCCCAATATTATCCCAAGAGGATGCCACCTTCATTTAACCATACAGTAAAGCTGCATGCCCTCGGAAAAAAATACGGCTGTAGTTTCCCCTTTCTTTCAGTTGTTCGCAGTATCAGTACAGTTGATGTTACAAGGCCATTTCAGTCAATCACCCAGACTGTTGCCCCTACAACTACTGAAAAGTCTGCTGCCCCTCTTCAGGTACCACACGTTTGTCTGGCCACTCAAGAGATACCCCTCCGTTGTGCTTTAACCTAGTGCGTTACACAACATAAAATTACAGTAGACTGCTTATTTAGTTTATAGGTTGGCTTTTTAAAATAAGTTGTTGAAGTTAATTTACGCACAGCTATACTGTTTCAGTTTTGGCGACTCATCTTATTAAAAGAAAGGTCAGCGTTGGCCGTAATATTGATGTTTTATTGATGGCAGAATCGATTTTCGATCACATAGTGATCATCTTCAGTGCTGTTATGTACAAATTAAACTCAGACACTGGTATCAAGTTATCAATAACCAAAACTGAGAAGCGATCACTGAAGTTATTGTGATCGTTTCTCAGTTTCGGTTATTGATAACTTGATACCAGTGACTGAGTTTAATTTGTACATATCAGCACTGACGATGATCAGTATATGATCGAAAATCGATTCTGCCATCAATAAAACATCAATATTACAGCCAACGCTGACCTTTCTTTTAATTTAACATATATGGTCGTTGTGCACACAGCACTCCATTGTGTCACCAATCGACTCATTTTAAGGTATAGCGTTTCTGTAAATACACCATTTGTATTGTTCAGGATGACAGCATAGACAAACGCGAGAATACAGAACAGCAGTAAAGTCCAGTAAAGGTTCAGCTCACAAGATTAAGCACAAAAAATTCCACCTGTCATGAAGAACGCAGCGAGAGAATGCAGCTCATGTGAAGTGAGAAAAGAGTGTTAATTGTGTCAGTGTAACAATCAGCATTAATATCTGGAATTTTAGTACGGGTGTTTGAACCTCACCGTTAGGCCACTTTATCTACTACGTGACCCTTGAAACCAATACAGTGACGTTAAAAGCCTATAACGTAATACTTTCTGGTCATTTCCGTTTACAGTAATAATCACTTACTTGCTATCCATGACAGCTGAACGTCGTGTCTCACCATAAACTCGTTAAATAATGAGAATCTTTACATCGAGTTTTCCGAAGGTCAAACATTTCCGAGTACATAATAATACTTGCTCTCTCTTTATTGCACAGGAAAGCGGGAAAGATGTGTATTATTGCATTTTCACTACAATGACAGAAATCCACTTCTTTAATAACTCCATTTATTACACAGTTTTACAGTTGAGTTTTGAGAGAGTAGAGCTATTCACTTTAACTACATAAATTGTTTAAACAACCAGCTAATATTGTTCCACTAGTCAAACACTGGGAATTATTTCATTTACAATAGAGAGTGTCATACCACATTGATGTACGCTTCCTGAGATGGAAGAATACTCCATTCCCGCGGCTTTTTAAGGCTTATATCTTGATGTGTATTCTAACGCAACTGCAAAAACGTCTTCCAGCTTCAATTTGACCACACGTCGTAAAGAAAGTGTACTTTATAATTTTAATTCTTACTGCACTGTCTCCACACAGCAGTACTCCGCAACAAAAGACACATTACACTTTCAGTTTACGTCACATGATCTTCACACACGAAACAAAACAATACTTTTTACAACAAAAATTTCATTATTACTTTCTCGACATATTTTCTTCTCAGGGAGTGTTATATTACATCACATAAAATTATCCTCAGAAGGACTACATTAATATTGCTCCAAAGCCAACCTGGAAGTCTTCATTTATCCAGTTACATTCAACTGTCTTGCCAACTGAATATGAGAGAACTACTAAAAAATTCACAAACAAATTTTCTCTTCACAAAAACTCTCTCCCTCGCGTTACAAATAGATCATACCAATAATTTGAGAAAACTGTGATTTTCCCAAATACAGATTTACAAAACACGTTATCTAAAGTTAACATAATCATGTATGGATACGCCTCTTTGGAATGGAGTGTTATTTCGTGTTGTTACTGAAGGTACGCGCCACTTTCTAGCCGTGGGTAGAGGCAAACAAATTCTCAGTTGTATAGCTCAGGTAAGGGATGTAGCAGGCATCGTGTTATTAGTACCTCTGTCACTCGCGCTCACACATACCTGAAGATTAGCCTACATTTTTTCCGGCCGCTGATGGCGCGGGCATTCTATCACACGTCCTAATGTGATGTCATCTCTTGATACCGTACACCATACACAAAGAACAACAGAATTAAAATGAAATAGTCTCCTAATCTGCTCCTTTGATACTCTCGTATCGACACCTCTTGTCCACAAAATTACATATATACCTACACAACGAACTAGAACAAATAGTATTTGAATGACATATGTTTGGGTATGGAGGCAGATGCCAACACTACTGGCTTTCCTAAAAGCTTAAAATGAACCCTCAGGTAACAGATAAACGTGCCATCATCTACAGTGAAACGTGCATGACTACACAATATGAAAAAACCGCAGAAAAGGATGATCGAAGTGTTTGACATGTCGTCTAACGAAAGGAAGTTGAAAATGATTTGGACTGATAAGATATGAAATGAGGTGCTTCCCACCAGAGCCGTTGAGGGAAGGGGTATATGAAAAACTCCTGGTAGAAGAAGGAACAGAATGGCACGACATGTCTCAGGATATTACGGAATGTGTTCAGTGATAAGAAAGTAAGTAGTAGAGAATAAAAAATGACGGTGAGAACGGAAACGGGAATACATCCAACAAAGAACTGAAGACGTCAAGTGTTAAGTACTGCTCCGAAAGAAGAGGTTAGCACAGGAGCAGAAGTGATGGCTGACCGCCTCAAACCAGCCATTGTTAGCTGCCCCAAGTGGAAGACATGCTTTGTTGTTCTCCACATTTTTGGTATGTTTTGTGAATTTTACTGAAGCTATAGCGTTCATCTTTGGCATTGTAGTGTAAGAGGTCCCACAAAACCAGTTAAGTGCAAAATCGACGGAGTTAGCCAGTTAAATTAGTTGCATTTACGCACAAACTGTGACTTCAGGTATTCCTTTTGTGTTCGAGTAAAATCAGGTGAGTCAGGTTAATTCATCTCGTAAATTTAGGTATTACAACATAAGAACAAAATGTAGGTGTGCTTTTCGTGTTGATTGTAGTGAAAGTCCCACATGTCTCGTGCAACAAACATTGCACTAAGTGGTGTAAAGAAAAGAAATTTGTACTGTAGCATCAATTGTGATCAACACAGGTGTTGCGAGGGGTAGCGGCGCGGTCTGAGGCGCCTTGTCATGATTCGCACGGCTCCCCCCGTCGGAGGTTCGAATCTTCCCTCGGGCATGGGTGTGTGTGTTGTCCTTAGCGCAAGTTATTTTATGTTAGATTAAGTAGTGTGTAAGCTTATGGAGCTATGACCTCAGCAGTTTGGTCCCATAGAACTTACCACAAATTTCCAGTTTTTTCCAACATTGGTGTTTTACACAATTTTACTCGTAGTGTTCATCGTGGATCTCAGTGAATATCAATATAAATAGACGTATATTTCTTATGATTCTTTGAAGGTAAGTTGATGTGAACAACTTATCCCTTAGTAAATAGGCGTCTGTGATTTAATTAACTGTAGCACATGAAATTAATATATCGTGTTTAATTCAATTTTCTCTTTCAAGAGGAGTGCATATTGCCTGCGTTTATCATATACTGACGTCATTTTCGAGTTTCTTTGTGGATATAGCCTCAACCAAGTATCAGAATATTAGTAACTTTTATCCCATATTTTTGGTGGTCTTAGTAGAAATCTCTTTTTGCATACTAATTGCTTGAGTTCTTAAAGAATTGGTAACAGTGTTAGTTTGATGGATTCAGAAACTAAAATGGTATCACAGAGCTTATTTTAAAGTTATTTGTTTACTGTTCTGTAAAACATTGCCCCAGCTATAATGCAGATCTACTATGAATGTTGTCCTCGAACGCAGTATGAGTTAGTTGACGTTCGTAAGCAGCTCAAAATCATAGTGACTGCTGTCAAGTGTTCTGAAGCTGCAGTGACTGAGTGTGTTGAGACGGCTTCGAGAATCATGTACCACGGATATCATATTTACTTCAAATACATTTCTCTCCTGTGGATCCCGTATGCTTTAGAGGAAGAATGATACTTGTCACTACTCGCTCACTTCACTGCTGTCTTTGAGATTATATTTTGTTTCACACCATTTTAAAATTTGACATTATAGTTATTTTAGGTATTTTATTAAGATTTTTGGTTTAATTTAGACGTCTGGGGATTCAGGGACCTATGAAAACTCAGAGTATTATGCCGAGCTCCTAGCCAACAAGTTCGAGGCCCATTCTTCCACTGAAAGCGAAACTGGATCTGTGAGTCTCAGTTCATCTGTTGCAAGGCTGACAGTGTCCTCTATCGAGAAGCGCACTCACTATGTGAGCACGGGCTCTTCGTCTAGCCTATTGAATATACATTTCGGCAGCCATTGAAGGAACGGGGTGCTACCAATAGGAAATTGTGGTGCATGTTGGAGCAAATGATGTGTGTCATCTGGGTCCCCAAGTCACACTTGGATCATTTCAATGACATGCAAAGAACGTAGAGAAGACCACCCTTGCTCATAGAGTTAAGCAGAGCTCTCAATTAACAGCACAGTCACCAGACCTGATTGTGTGTTCCCATGGTTCTGATTTGAGTGGAAGGATTGAAACAGCGTGTTCGAAGGTTCTCTGTCACGCTTCGTTGCCACATCGTGGACTTGCGTCATAGGTTTGAGAACGATGGGGCTCCCTGAATAGTATAGGTGTGCATTACTTATCAGAGGCTGCTACCCAATTCTCTCACTACCTGTACGTGTAGGGTACAGACAAAGGTTTTTTTAGGTTAGGCGACTCTCTATCTGGCCCAGATAACGATGGCTGTAAGGGACGGGAAACGTCAGTATAAGATCCAAACAAATGCCTACTAGAGGCGAGAATTTTAAAATACTAGTGATTAAGTGTTGAAGCATTCGCAACAAAATGTCCGAGGTTGGAGCGCTCCTAAAAAGCAGTGGAGCTCGCGTAATATTAGGTACAGAAACCTCCTGAAACACCAAAATAATATGGGTGATATTTTATGGGTGAAATATAAGTGTATGTCAAAAGTATGGACTATAGGTAAATGGAGGTGCTGTTTTTGTCGCAACTTAAAATCTATCAAGATAGAATCAGAAGCTTCATGCGAGACTGTGAACAAGACCCAATATCAAGGGTGTGCATAAAGGTATCGTTGGATCTTTCTATCGACCATAAGATGTTACCAGAAACTGTAGAGAAATAATAAATACACTCTTGCTTAAGTTCCTCAATCATATTATTGTCATCAGAGGAGACTTAAATCGTCCAACACTTACGGGGATAACTACAGTTTTGTAGAAGGTGAGCACTGCAATATTTCCTGCAAAACATTACTGAATGTCTTATCTGACAAGTACCTAGAGAATGTTTCACTCTGCAGCAGACTGTGCATTAATATCGAACTTCCTGGCAGATGAAAATGGTGTGCCAGAGTAGGACTCGAACTTCTTCTTTTTCCGGGATACTTCATTTCACCGAGCTACCCAAGCAAGACTCATGAGACATAATTTCAGTCTGGCAGGAAGTGTCATAGGACAGATTGGTCGGAACTCTAGTCTTGATGGGAATGTGTAGAATCTAACAGTAGCAAAGAGACCCGACCTCTCTGAGAGTAATATCAGTAACCATTTGTAGCAACAATGATAAGCGAAGTACAAAGGGCAACAAAAGGATTTATTTGTTGAGCAAACGTTGAAGAAGCAGTTGCGTCATATCCCAATTAGGAACCCAACATTTAGGTGTGGGGAAGAGCTTGCAGAAGAACTAAGGCTGAGTTTTAGAAGAATATTTCATCATCTAGTGGCAGCAATGGAGCCCGCGGATATGCTAGCAGCAGGAGTTTCAGTTTCCTACGCAGGATTTAGTTCAGTTTTTGTCTCACGGGCTTCTGTGAACATGCGAATTGTGTCTGTATATTTCACTGTGTAGACTGATGAGTACTGCCCTATAACTAACAGCACCAGGCAGCAAACTGTGGCTCTTGTCAGCACGAATTATGGCTGCCACTTGGGTACAGAAGCCACCGTCGGCCTCTAAAGAGGGCTGGCTGATTTGTTGAAGACAGCTAGCGACGTTCGCAGAGCGGAGGCAGCATCGTTGCCGGAACGCAACACTGTCTTCTGGTTGGAGCAGAGCCGCAGACTTAAACCTACCTCAGACGATTCAGTGACGATCTCGACTTCCGCTACCGGGTTGAGACGTGTAGGATCCCCTCCCCTTAACAGGTCAGGCGAGCACAATACACAGGAAGTGGCTACGAAGGTAGTGGAGTATGTGTGATGTGCACATGTGGGTTATTTTAGGAAAGAGAAATCTCTTCCTGGATCAGATTAGATACGTTTCAATTTCAGACATGGAGATATACTACACGGATTAGTTAACGGAGAAAGAAAATGTTAATATATTACTGGCCAACTGTATGAGTGTCTATGGAAAAGGCCCCACAACAAGTGTCGCTTATAAACGGCAATTATTAACGGCCACAGTGCTCATGCAGCACTAAGGAGGGAAACCTGGCTGAAACCAGATGTTAATTGCAGTTAAATTCTATATTTTCACTGGAATCTACATAGTAAAAACTGGCGTTTTTATAGCGGCAAGAACATGACAATATCTACTCGATAAGTAAATGTTCTTCATGAGAAATAATTTGGGAAAAGGTAAGTGTTAAAGATGAATCGAACATGGTCATCGGACGATTTTACATACCCTTTGCCTCAGGGACAGTGGTGGCACAACATTTCTTGGGAAAATTGGAGAATATTTCACGTTAGTTTCTTGCTCATGTTATAGTATTAGGTGGAGATTTAAAGTTACCAGTTCTAGACATGGACACTCAAGTGATCAAGGCTAGTAGTAGGGACAGGGAATCACGTGAAATACTTCTGGATGTCTTATTCGAATATTACTTTGAGAAGCTAATGAGAGGACCGACTCATGGAAATGACCTATTTGCTCACCTGGTCACCAACGAGTCCGAAATTTTCGTTTTAGATTGCGTAGAGCAGGGATTCAGTAATCATGAAGTCATTACAGAATCATTGAATACGGCAATAAATAGGAATATAAAGAAGTGTAGGAAGATAGTCCCGCTTAGCAATAGTGACATGAAACAGATTTCAGATAACAAAAGCAGTCAACAAGGAAACTTCATCTCCAGAACTGACAAAGAGGGGCCTCAAAGATCATACTACAAGAGTGTTACAGAGTACACTTTAGACACGTATGTACCTAGCAAAGTTGTGAGGCATGGGAAAGACTCGCCTTGGTTCCATAGCTGTGCTAGCAACATTGTACAAGAGCAGAGAGAGCTTCACGGCATATACAGGGTCAGTCGCGTAAGACGTAACACCACCTTTATTCCGGGTGCGATTGCACGTATCGACAAGCGCTGTTCGGTGAATCAAAGCCGACTATGGGGCACATACTTTGGTACATACACGATAATCACAACGTTTATATTGACTGAGATACTGATGCAAGTTCATCTTTTTTTAAATGGCACGCTATACTTTTTTGACCATCATTTGAACGCTCTTGAAAAGACGCGTATAATGATGTAACGCATGTTGCTATTGTGATTCAAACTTTGCTTGAAAGACGCTGGGAAATGATTTACCTACCTAGCGTAGGCCGTGCATGCTGCATGGAGTACGGCAAGTCGGCCTGCGCGTCGCGCGAGGCGCGTTTACAGTCTGCAGCCTCTTCCGACCGCCTCTTCCTTCAATCGTATAAGATTTAAAAAATTGTTGAAATGGCTCTGAGCACTATGGGACTTAACATCTATGGTCATCAGTCCCCTAGAACGTAGAACTACTTAAACCTAACTAACCTAAGGACATCACACGCATCCATGCCCGAGGCAGGATTCGAACCTGCGGCCGTAGCGGTCACGCGGTTCCAGACTAAATTGCCTAGAACCGCAAGGCCACACCGGCCGGCTACAATATTTCCCAGCGTCTTTTAAGCAAAGTTTGAATCACAATAGCAACATGCGTTACATCACTATACGCATGTTTTCCAGAGCGTTCGAATGATGGTAAATAAGTATAGCGTCCCATTTAAAAAACATGTACTTGCTTCATTATCTCGGTCAATGTAAACGTTGTGAATATTGTGCATGTACCAACGTATGTCCCCATTGTCTGCTATGATTCGCCGAAAACCGCTTGCCGATACGTGCAATCGCCCCCGGAATAAAGGGGGTGTTACGTCTTACGCGACTCACCCTGTATAAAGTAGCAAAAGAGACACAGACAGAAACTGAACGGAGCCAGAATTATGTTACGGAGAGCCATGCGTGAAGCGTTCTACGAACTGGAAAGGAAAATTCTATCTACAAAACTTAACAGAAAATCCTAAGAAGTTTTGATCTTCTGTTAAAATTATAAATGGACTGAAGCCATTTAATGTAACACTCTGTGACCACGACGGCATCGAAACAGAGGGTGATGTCTGGAAATCCAGAATACTATACTTTTGTAAAACTAATTTCATTGTGGAAGATGGCTACTTTAAATTGTCAAAATGACACACATGGAAATAAATGATCGTGGAATAGAAAAGCAACCGAAGTCGCTTAACAGACGAAAGGCAACTGATCCTCACGGGATACCAGTTTGATTCTGCGCAGAGGATGGAAAGGAATTACCCCTCGACTAGGAGCAACGTACCGTAGGTCTCGTCAGGAGTGAAGCAAACATAATAATTGGGAAAAAAGCGCGAGTCACTCCGGTCTTCGAGAGGGGTCATCGAACATAGGTACAATACTAAAGATCGCCATCTGTGACGTCGGTCTGTTGTAGAATTTTGGAACATGTTTTGAGCTTGTGTACTATGACACACATGGAGACCAAAAATCTCGTCTACACGAACCGAAAATAACGGCTACGTGAAACCCAGTACACTGCGTTCGATCTCAGGACTTAGATAGCAGCAGATACCGGCGGCCAAGTTGATGTCTTGTTGCTAGACTTCAGGAAGGCGTTCAACACAAGTCCGCACCGTCACCCACTGAACAAAATTCTTGTGTGTGACATATCGGACCCACTGTGTGATTGGATCGGAGAGTTCTAGCAAACAGAACGCAGCATATCGTTCTCAATGGAGAAAAATCTTCGGACGTAACAGTAACTTCGGGCGTTCGGAAATGGAGTGTTATGGCCTCGTTACCGTTGACAATATTTAAGATGACATAGGGAATGTGTGGGAAATTCCATCACGTTTCTCAATGACGATGCTTTTATACGAAGAGAAACCGCAGTGCTAGAAAACTGTAGCAGCAGGATCGACGCATGGGAGAGGAGGGATTGGCAACTGACGCTCAACAGAAACAAAATGTAAGGTAATAAGCATAAATGTGTGGCAACACTGATTTTTTTACGATAACTGTAAGCAGTCACAGCCATAAAAAGTGTAGGAATATGCGTATCCAGCGATTTAAAGTGTAACGACCATATAAAAGTAGTCGTAGGTGAGGCAGATGACAAACTGAGGTATGGTGGAAGTATGCTAAGGAAATGTAGTGCGCGTACAGAGAAGATGTTTCTCATTATAATATGTGTTGAGTCATCAGTCCTGAGCGCCTGTTTCCGTACTTAGAACGTCCAATAGCGAGATTTCTTTATCACTGTTGATCTCAGTGTCTTCTTAACTTGCATTGAACGGAGGTATATGTCCGGATTCGTTATTTCTGCAGGTGTATTGAGACTGATTCTAATTAGCGGTTGTAATCCAGCACAAAGTTTGTGAGTGACCTACTGCCCTAAAGTCTGTCTTACCGCCTCTACAACCCGGTACATTTGATGATGAATTCCGTATTCAAAAATTTCATCACTACAGTTTGTGGTTTTCTTGCCACGATGCTAAATGTGAAGCCCAGTGTCGGGAAGACTAAGAGTTTTAGACTTCGAGCACGGACTGTTTAGCCGCGATCAAGTGCGTTTATGTCTCATTGTCTTGCCCAAGGACAGCAGTTACATGGCTACATGCTAGTCACGTGGCAAGGTGAACGATAACATTCCTTGTGGCAACACGGGCATGAGATCTCAAGTTGAGGAACTATCTCCATTAGTAGCTCTTGAGTGAGGAATTGATCTGAAATTGACTCGTTCAGTGAAATTTTTATTTCGCGTCATGAGTCTTGTTCAAATGGTTCAAATGGCTCTGAGCACTACGCAACTTAACTTCTGAGGTCATCAGTCGCCTAGAACTTAGAACTAATTAAACCTAACTAACCTAAGGACATCACACACATCCATGCCCGAGGCAGGATTCGAACCTGCGACCGTAGCGGTCACTCGGCTCCACGAACTTAGAACTAATTAAACCTAACTAACCTAAGGACATCACACACATCCATGCCCGAGTCAGGATTCGAACCTGCGACCGTAGCGGTCACTCGGCTCCACACTGTAGCGCCTAGAACCGCACGGCCACTCCGGCCGGCATATGAGTCTTGTGACTGGTTTTATGCGACCTACCTCAGAGTAATAATCTCTTTATCTCCCACTCAAGTTCCTAAAGCCTTTGTTATGCATCCTACAATCTCCGCTCCCTCCTACAAAGCTCGCAGCCTACAGCTTCATCTATAATCTCGGTAGCGTCGTAGAACATAAACCGTCGCCACGTTCCTTCTTTAGTTTTCTCACTCACACACTACTTTCCTCCCCTGGTTGGGGATGACTTCCTTATTTCTTATCAGGCTACTTAACTGAAATACGTTTTCTTAAACGCT
Organism: Schistocerca cancellata; assembly: GCF_023864275.1. NCBI lineage: Eukaryota > Metazoa > Arthropoda > Insecta > Orthoptera > Acrididae > Schistocerca > Schistocerca cancellata. The sequence continues at coordinate 256,433,983 of NC_064634.1, forward strand.
TCGTTTCTCTCCGTTTCAGATTTTCCCATAGTCGATGATTCTCCAGCATACGATACTGTGCCACACACAATTAACCTCAAAACTTTCTGTCTGAAACAAAGGGCTACGTTTGGGGCTAGAGGACTACATTTGGAGATGAACTGTGTCTTGCGGGTGCTAGCCTGCATTTTACGTCACTATTGCTTCGTGTGTCATACGACATTTTTTTCCAAGGTAGAACGATTCCTCCACATTGCCTACTAGGTGTTCCTTAGTTCTGGTGTTACGTTTGTCACTAGTCTCACATCTGCTGCTCCCCAATATTTTCATACTCCTTGCTGTACTCTCAATTCATATTGTCACTAGACCGCTGATCGCGTTCAGTGAATCTTATACGCCCCCTTCATTTTCCCAAGGATAGTTACGTCATCTAATCACTGGTATCATTTCATCTTGAATTTTAATCCCTCTTCTGTTCCTATAACGCAATATATTTATGAAATTTACTTAACGTTATTCGTGTAGTAGTGCGTCATTTGATTGTGTAGCGATATTACAGTGAAGTCATGGAATAGAAAGAAACAATTATGTAAATCAATGTAAACTATCAATGTCTTCTACCAAATATCAGCTTCCAACAATCATCTTCACTCAGTCCATAAGAACTGCTAACTCGTGAGCTGATTTTTGATCTGATATCCATCTGGAATCTATCAACAATTTTTTAGAAAATATAACTGATTACAACACAGTAATGAGAGAAAATAATGCAGCTTGGACATGTCGATTAAATTAATTTTACTGAAATGGGACCGTATGTAGAAACGTTCTTTTGCATTTGCAGTGTCTCAAACAGAATTAAAATAGTAATGGAAAACTACGTGTCTCAACACTGTTGACGTAATCATTTGCTTAACATAACAGAGCGCTGTTTTTTATCTTTCTCTAGAGCAGTCTTGTGACATTATTACGTCGTACTTAAATTACTACTCTCAGTACAGAAATGTAAAGAATGAGCGTACTGATTGAAACCATTAATAAACCATTGACAGATGTTCGTCATAAGGAATTGTCTTGTCTGTGGTTTCAGAGTGGTCGTACTGTTGAACGTTTGTTGATTTGACATAGCAGTGCGTAGTATGTGTATGATGAATTCACCAGCTGTAAAAAGAAAGTAAATGTAAGACAATGACAAATAAAATAACGCTGAACAAATAATTATAATTAAACATTTTCAGGCTGATTTAATGTTCAGCATATTATGTTCCAAACGTAATAATCTATTTCAGTAGTTCATGGGATTCCCCACATCGTCTAGATTCTCTAGTATCTTATTATCTGGATTAACGCTTAACGTATATTCAAATTATACGTGTTACCTAAGACTCAACACTCTTTAGGCAATCTGGCAGTGGATTACGGAGAACAAAAACGATAAATTGGTTTCTCTGAAAATACTGATGTTTCTTGTCATCATGATACTAACCGGTGCTAGAAGCATATCATTCTCAGTAAGGAATGTAAAATTATCACACATGAATCTTGGCGCTATCGAACGCACCATATCGAAGCCATTTAAACAAAGATTTTTACTGTGAGTAATTATGTGACATTTGAAATGGAAATCCGGTTCCGTAGGCCCAGTTCCAATCTCCTTTGGAAGATATAGTTTTCGTTTATATGGTTTACCTAGCATTATGCGTTTTGTTTAAGTAATTGTATTCAAAAGTAGAATTAATACTGAGTTGGATATGAGAGAAGGACAGCAACTGAGAATGGAGTGGAACTCAGTTGTAGCCGCTTCCTATGCCTACACACTGTTTGTTCCGGTGTCTATACAATGGGTAAACAATAAGGGAAAGCAAGGAGAAGTTTGGTACACGAACTGGAGCTCAGTAAGTTACTTACTCTTGCCTTCACTCTCCTGGCCACACAACCTGCAGTTGGAGTCGGTTATTGGACTCTTCCAAAGCGTTCTGTCCTTGTATCTTGGTCCCACTCTTCAATTATCTGAAGATCTTTGGCCACCAGTAGAGAAGGAAAACTGAATCCTGCATAATTATGATACCAAATTAATTTACAATTAATTAAATTGTTCAATTAATCCACCACTCTCCCACTCCTCAGAGAAATCCTCTGACGTCCTCTTCCTTCTGGGAAATCCCCAGGCCTCCCCACTTCCCTCCACCCCTCCGACTACCTGCCCCTGCCATTCTTATCCTCTTCCTTCCCCTTCTCCACCTGGGAATTGGCAAGAAAAGCTTAGTCTCTGCTGAGCTGTTTATGATCATTTCATTTTTGTTTGTTTGTTTGGGGAAGTGCAGATATTGGAAGAATTTTCCAATACCACTCGAAAAGTGCAACTATTACCATGTCCAGAAAATACATGTCCTAATTACACTGCTACAGATTGTCAGTCGAAAAACATCACCAACACAGCTGCAGGTCCAATAACATATCACAAAATATGTAACAACAAACTCACCTATATATAATATGAAGGTTAGTGAAATACTGCAGAAAACGGTAGCCCAACACAGCTAACATGGAAATTGAGTCTTTTATAATTTTTACACCATCTGATAACAGCTCTGAGCAGATGTGAAGTGCTAGAGAAGACGTTTACTGAACTGCGGCAAGCGCCAGGAACGCTGACAACTCCATGACTGCGTGAGCTGTGGGAGCATGTATACCTCTACATTCCTGCTAGAGCAGCACTGTGGTAGGGTAGCGAACAAACTCAATCTGTACTCAGTGCCTGAGACTGTACAATTGCGATTGATGGCAACTCACACAAAAAAGATGTCCTTGTACTTCCGCATTAACCACCGCCGCTGAGGCGGGCTGGTATTTAATCCCGTGGCCTCTAGAGACGTGCGCTGATGGCAACCTCCTTTGCCACTAACTAGCAGCTCTGGGACACCTGCACACTTAAGTTCCTCCAACTGACGCAGAATGAAGTGCTTCTGGTTTCTCTCACAATGGTCAGAAAACTTATCTGTCACGAAACAGATGGTGGTCTTTGGCTTGTAGAAACCTGTATCAAGTCGAACAAAGAAAGTATTACATCCTTCCAGGAAGGACTGGCGAACACCTGGACGGCATAATGTTGTCGAGTGTTCGAACTGGGGGGAAGTACCGAATGCTTCATCTGTAGTAGTTGCTTCAAACACATTCCTGGAACATCTGGACGCTACAGGATGACCTTGTGCACAATACCGCCACACCTCAAACGTCCCAGGGGATTTGCACTAGTGACATTTTGCTTTGATGAGCAACATCTGGTTTGTAGTGGGTGGAACAACAATATTCATGGAAGGACTGCCTTGTCTTCCCATTTGCACTCTGTATGTAGGTGGTCCAGAAAGGGTGTGAAGTATACCCGATGTATATGAGCCTGCAGAACTGGGTTCTCCCCCTGTGGTAGCATTCCTATTGGTTCCTACCAAATAAAGGCCATGTGTAAGCATTCCTATTGGTTCCTGTCAAATTAGTGGGTGGAGTTCGAAACTGTATAAGCCCTACTTCTCCATAGCCGTAAAGGTAAGAAAAGGGGTCACCAATATCGTTTCGTCTACTTTTCAGGGTCGTCCGACTACACATTTCGCCTATGAGAAATACACACACAAAAATGGTTCTAAATAGAAAATGTCTTACGATTTTTGGCAGGTTAAATCTTCATTACTGTCTGCATACGAGTTTCCTCAACGCTACCCATGTTTCGCCAGACACTGTGTTCAAATCAATATGTAAGTTTCGCCTGCACATTTGCAATATATTGCCATTTTTCCATTTGTAGTTCATATTCTACTCTATGGCAGTTATACTCCAGTTTTGGTTTTTTGGATTTGTTCTCTTCCATTCCCAGCTTTTTTTAAATAGAGAATAGCATAATTCAGTGTGAGACATTCACTCTTCTTCTTCTTAGAAGTGGAATAACATTGTTTGTGGGTACCAGTCACAAGTTGTTAACAACAATATCTGACAATACTGTGGAGAACAATGCCTTAGACTGTGAAAAATATGTTTCTTTGGCTTTGATATAGCACTTCTGTACAACACTTATACAGGATGGTCCATTGATCGTGACCGGTCCAAATATCTCACGAAATAAGCTTCAAACGAAAAAACTACAAAAAACGAAGCTTGTCTAGCTTGAAGGGGGAAACCAGATAGCGCTATGGTTGGCCAGCTAGATGGCGCTGCCATAGGTGAAACGGATTTCAACTGCGTTTTTTAAAATAGGAACCCCCATTTTTAGTACATTTTCGTGTAATATGTAAAGAAATATGAATGTTTTAGTTGGACCACTTTTTTCGCTTTGTGACAGATGGCGCTGTGATAGTCACAAACGTATAAATACGTTGTATCACGTAACATTCCACCCATGCGGACGGTGATTGCTTCGTGATACATTACCCGTGTTAAAATGAACCGTTTATCAACTGCGGAAAAGGTCGATATCGTGTTGATGTATGGATATTGTGATCAAAATGCCCAACGGGCGTGTGCTATGTATGCTGCTCGGTATCCTGGACATCATCCAAGTGTCCGGACCGTTTGCCGGATAGTTACGTTATTTAAGGAAACAGGAAGTATTCAGCTACATGTGAAACGTCAACCACGACCTGCAACAAATGATGATGCCCAAGTAGGTGTTATAGCTGCTGTCGTGGCTAATCCGCACATCAGTAGCAGACAAACTGCGCGAGAATCGGGAATCTCAAAAGCGTCGCAGTTGGGAATGATACATCAACATCGACTGCACTCATACCATATTTCTATGCACCAGGTATTGCATGGCGACGACTTTAAACGTCGTGTACAGTTCTGCCACTGGGCACAAGATTTTGTGCACGCGTTCTATTTAGCGACGAAGCGTCATTCACCAACAGCGGTACGTAAACCGGCATAATATGCACTATTGGGCAACGGGAAATCTACGATGGCTGCGACAAGTGGAACATGAGCGACCTTGGCGGGTTAATGTATGGTGCGGCATTATGGGAGGACGAATAATTGGCCGCCATTTTGTCGATGGCAATCTAAATGGTGCAATGTATGCTGATATCCTACGTAATGTTCTAGCGATGTTACTACAAGATGTTTCATTGCATAACAGAATGGCGATGTACGTCCAACATGATGGATGTCCGGCACATAGCTCGCGTGCGTTTCAAGCGGTATTGAATAGCATATTTCTTGACAGGTGGATTGGTCGTCGAAGCACCATACCATGGACCGCACGTCCACCAGATCTAACGTCCCCGGATTTCTTGGGAAAGTTGAAGGATATTTGCTATCGTGATCCACCGACAACGCCTGACAACATGCGTCAGCGCATTGTCAATGCATGTGCGAACATTACGCAAGGCGAACCACTCGCTGTTGAGAGGAATGTCGTTACACGTATTGCCTAATGCATTGAGGTCGACGGACATAATTTTGAGCATTTATTGCAATAATGTGGTATTTACAGGTAATCACGCTGTAGCAGCATGCGTTCTCAGAAATATAAGTTAACAAAGGTACATGTATCACACTGGAACAACCGAAATAAAATGTTCAAACGTACCTACATTCTGTATTTTAATTTAAAAGAAACAACTGTTTGTCTAAAATTGTGAGCCATATTTTTGTGAATATTACAGCGCCATCTATCACAAAGCGAGAAAAGTGGTCCAACTAAGTCATTCATATTCCTTTACGTACTACATGAACATGTAATAAAAAATGGGAGTTTCTATTTAAAAAAAACGCAGTTCATATCCGTTTGATCTATGGCAGCGCCATCTAGCGCGCCAACCAGAGACCCATCTTGTTTCCGCCTTCAAGCTAGACAAGTTTAGTTCTTTGTAGTTTTTTCGTTTGTAGCTTATTTCGTGAGATATTTGACCCGGTCACGATCAATGGACCACCATGTATTGTCGTTATTGTGGCCAGTGTTAAGAATCTCCACGTACTTTACAGGCAGATAATTAAAACTGTCTCGAGACTGAGAATAACTTACAAACTTTCCTTGGTTTCGAGAGTCTGGCAGACTTTTCCTATTTACAGTGATTTGCATTCTTGTATTTTGGATGGGGGAGCGTGAAGTTGGTTGACGAAAAGCAGCTGAAAGTAGGTAACTAAATGCACAGCGCCTTTTTCTTACCTATCAGACTTTGAAGGGGCTCGGGTTTACGTAGACTCAAGGTCTGCCAACTAATTTGGTGGGAGACAATAGGAACACTTATACGGATGAGAAATCTACAGCCTCATCTTGTGGGAACCAACAAGAATGCTTCTGCAGTGGGAGAACACAGGTCTGCAGGCTCCTACACGTCAGATATTGTTCAAATCCTTCAGAACCACACACATACAGAACGCAGTTGGGAAGACAGAAAATATGTAGTTATACAGCCAATCCTTCTATGAATGTCTTTATCCCACCCACTGCAAACTAAATTTCCTACATCAAAGCAACCTGCTACTAGCGATAATACCCTGGGGCATTTGGGATGGGATGGTATTACTCACAAGGTCAGCATTTGTCTAAATGTTCAGGTGTTCAAGGAAGGTCTTTGAAGCATCTGATAAATCCCACCAGGTCAGACGGGCAGCGACATTTAACTACCCCGGTTCTTCTGGAAGGATGATAAGTCCTTGCTCCACCGCTGCAGGTTTTTACAACCTATAAGCAACCACCCATTTCGTTCTGGGAAGATACGCTTGCTGATCTTTGTGAGAGAGACCGAAAGTCCTTCATTCCTTGTTAGTGGGTGTCACTTAAGTGTACAGGTTCCCGGAGCTACAAGTCAACAATAAGGCAGGCCATCGCCAGTGCAGATCACTAGAGGATTACAGCAGCCCTGAACCATGGAATTAAAAGTCCGTCCGTGGCAGCGGCGGTGGTTTACAGGAAAATACGTGGCCATCTTTCCTTCCTCAAGCGGACACCAGATAACGCGAGCAAGCAGTGGAGCCAAGTGGAGGGTGACTTAGCCCCTGATCAGTCACACTCCTGAGCTAGCGATGGGTGGCGGCCAGCCAGCCGCTGACTGCCACACTGGGTGGATGTAGAGGGATATGCGCTCCCATAGCTTATGTATTCGCAGATCCGTCAGCTGTCCCAGCGCTCAGTGCAGTGCAATGACGGTGTTTCCTAGTAATGTAGTGTTTCACTGATTTTATATGACCTGTGATCGAGATTATTGTTATCGTTTTCTGAAAATGTTCTTGGATGTGTAGCAGTGCTTATTATTTCTTAAACTGATGATCTGTAGCAGTGTAATTGAGTCATGTATTTGCTAGACATGAGCTTTTCCCGCCAATTTCGAGTGGAAATGGAAAATTCTTCCAACGTTATAACATCTGCATAGCGCAAAAAAATGCAATAAAAAAAGATTTTCCCACAACAAAAGCTAATCACAGACTGAGATTTTCCAACCAGTTCCCAGGTGGGGCAGGACAGAGTGCAGGTGAAGGGAAGGGGAGGGGCAGAGAGGCAGAGTGGCAGGGTGGTGGAGAGGGCTGGGTATTTACCTGAAGGGAGGGAAAGGCTGTTTAGTTGACCAATTTAATTAATTATCCATTTATTTTGTTATCAGTTTGGTATTAAAATTGCACCAGCTTCAGCTCTTCTCCTCTGCTGCCAGCTTGTCTAGCCAACTAATTTTCGGTGTGCCTAAAGGCTTTCGTACTTCGGTTTCCTCAACTGACTCTTCTCTCTGTCTTGATCCCTTCTCTCTTGTATAGACGTGCCTGGCCCGTCTCAGCTACCTTGATTTGGTTTCCACAACAGTATATGGTTCACAATACACCTCTCTAAGTTCACTGCCGTTTCTTCTTCGTCCTTCCCCTACCCTGAAAAATTGGCCCACATTTCTTCTGCAGGACTTTATTTTCGAAAATCTTTATGTTTCTCTCTGTATGCTTACCTGTTCTGGCCTATATGGGAATATTGGTCTGATTATAGTTTTATATATCCTTATTTTCTTTCCTACTGATAGAGTTTTGGATGTCCTCCATTCTATTTCTTTCGTCTCATAGTTTCTGTTATTAACTCCGACACAGAGTTGTTTAAACACTTCCGCTTCTTCAAGGCCGGCCGCTGTGGCCGAGCGGTGCTACGCGCTTCAGTCTGGAGCCGACCGACCGCTACGGTCGCAGATTCGAATCCTGCCTCTGGAATGGATGTGTGTGATGTCCTTAGGTTAGTTAAGTTTAAGTAGTTCTAAGTCTAGGGGACTGATGATCTCAGATATTATGTCCCATAGTGATCAGAGCCATTTGAACCATTTTTTTGCTTCTTCAAAGACGTCGCCATCAATCTCTATGGCTCCCATCCATTTGTCATGTTTCGTTTCGTTTTCTTTTTGTATCTTCATAAATTTTGTTTTCTCATTATTTATCTGTAATTCAACATCCTTTGCTTTTTCAACTTGTTTTCACGCCAATAGCTTCAGGTCATCTAGATCTTCAGCGGGTAGTGCTAAATCATCTGCAAAGGCCATTACTACTACTACTACGTGATCAGGCCCAGTGGACCACACGCATCTACAAGTTTCCTCCTTCACTGTATTCTGTCCATTGCTGGTATCCGCCATCCGTTAACATTTATTGACACTTGGTTTAAATCTTCATGATGTCCATCCCTCCAACGCTTCTTGGGTCACCCTGGCGGTCTCTTTCCTGTAGGTGTGAAATCCAGGAGCTTCCGAGACCATCTGTGATCCTCCATCAGGGCCACATGGCCGGCCCACTGCATTCGTTTGGCTTTGACAATTCCTGCTATGTTGGGCTGCTTGTATAGTTCCTCAAGCTCTTGGTTGTATCTGATCCTCTATTCCCCTGTATCTGCATCCAGAACCAGACCGAAGATCTTCCAAAGCACTTTTCTCCCAAAAACAAGGAGCTTATGGAAGTCCTGTTTTCGGGTACTCCATGTCTCACAGCCATATAGAACAACAGGCTGGATCAGGGTTTTGTACAGTCGAATCTTGAACTGTTTGTAGAGATATTTGGACCGAATCAGTTGTGCTAGGCTATGGTAAGGTCGGTTTCCTGCTTCTGTTCTGGCATTTATCTCTGCTTCACATGACGAGTTCTCAGTGAAAAGTTAACCCTAGGTATTTGAATTCTTGCACTCTCTTGTAGAAAAGGTCCCCAACCTGCAGTGATTGTAGATGATCAGCAGTCTGACAATGACCACGCTGTTTCCCTTCATTTTCACTTGTTACATAGAGTGCTTGCTGTATCGTTACGTTGAACAAAAGTCGCGATATTCCATTTCCTTGCCTGACTCCTGGTTCATGTCAGAAGCCATGGTACATTACCCATCCGTTTTCAATATCACTTTCGCTTCTTGAGGCGTAGCTTTCACCAGATTTGTAATCCTCTTTTGGTTTTCCAACTTTTGCATTTTGTCACACAAATTTTCTGTGTCTATCCCATAGTAGGCTTTCTTAAAATCAACAGACAATACTGCCTTTGTTTTTGTTGTATTCCCAATATTATGATATCGTCTGTCTCAGTTAAAATCTGTGGTAAAAAGATTATTCAAAAACCTTGGTTACTTCTCATCTATTATCTCTTCTTAAATATGGTGAATCTCGAAGAACACTTTGAAGACTGTGCTAATTAATGAGATGCCTGTGCAGTCTCAGTATTTTCCGTTCCTTTGAATTCAGACGCCATTCTTTCCTCATTCGAAATGTTGGTAACGAGTTTGTGTACTTGTTTCGCAGTGGTGTCTCTTCACCTCTTCAGTAGTCCACCAGTTATTCCCCTGGAGAGAGCTCACTGAGAAGATATAAAATGATTAAGGTTTCCCGATAACACTCTAGCACTGTCAGAGCAGGCAAAACGATTGGAAACTCAGTTCGTTGGAATGGACAGCTTGTTGAGAACAGTGTATAGAGTGAAGGTAAAAAAAGTAAAACAAGACTGCTGGAGGGTAATCGCACTGAAACACGCGATCTTGAGCCAATTACATTAGAAAATGAAACATTAAAAGTAGTAGATCAGTTCAGCAATGGGGAAACAAAGTAACTGACGTTGGCAGAATTGGTGATATAATGTTAAGACAGGTAACTGCAAGGAAAAAGGATAAATTTGCTAACATTGAACGTTAATGTCAGTGTTACGAAGTCTCTTCTAAAGACATGTGCCTGCCTGTAGTCTTAAAAGGAAGTGAATCGTGATCGATCAACAGTTGAGACAAGAACGTAGTAAAAGCGTTTGAAATGTGGTGCAGCGGAAGAATGGTGAAGATTAGACGGGTAGCCCAAATAGCCAAGGAGGACATACTAAATCCAGTTGTAAAAAACATAAATTTATGTCACAACTTGACTAAAAGAACGATTCTGGTTATAAGCTACATGATCAGGCATACAAGAAATACACAGTTTAGCAATGGAGGGATTTGTGGAAAGTAAATATTGTAAACATAGTACAAGGATAGTTATTAGGTTCATGTGTATGTGGGCTGCGATAGTTATGCAAAGACAAAGAGCCGGGCACAGGACAGAGTAATGTTGAGAGCGGCATCAGACAGCCCCCCCCCCCCCTCCCCTTAGGACAAAAAACAACAAAAATGTTATGTCTCCATAACAAGCGAACCACTCCCACAAATTACCCTGAAAGACAAAACTCTCCCCAGACGTTAATTTCATGGTAATAGGACGCATATTACTCGTACATAAAACAATGTAATAGCATAGTTAAATTTACTGTACACCTGCAGATTAGGTAAAAATGTCGTGTTGTCCAAACAACATTCGGATGTGTAGAATTTATTAATTTCTAATACAAATTAAGTCTGCTACCTACAAGCAATAACAGATTGTAACTTTTTATTAATTAGTTAATAGTAAACATTAGTGTCTCTATACTAAATATTATTCTGTAACCATACTTAATAATTAAATTAAGAAAAATACTGTTTTTCCACATACTTCCCTAACTACTAAGATAAAATTACTTACTAACTACAACAACGCGGCCACATAAAATGTTAAATATTAAGGTTTATGTTTCTGTTATCTTTATTACCTGCACCCTTGGTTACAAGCTAGTGTTATAAACTTAATACTATTATTTCCTTCAGAGTATTGCGGGTTCGTTATTTACACAAAACAGACAATCACTAGCCGATGTTCCGAAATAAGAAAAATTGGTGTCTACGTATTTAGCTTATCTAAACACTAGAGCTCCATTACATTTATACTACAGATTGCGGTCGAAAAGGAACCATCTGATTTGCAATCTCTTGCATAAACTTAAGGTTTCTGGATTCCGGAAGACCTTGAGCAGCTTAAACAGTCCAATACTGGTACTTTTTCTGTTACCTCAAACGCTTCCACTGATCAGCAGCGGCTTCTCATTTCATGTTCGCATGTTCCCACACCGCGCTGACGTACTTTTTGCGTTTCCTCAAACCTTTTCACTGATCGGCAACGCTTTCAAAATTTATGTTACTTCGTTTCCACACTGCGCTGCCGTATACTTTTTGTTTCCTCAAACGTTTCCATTGATGAGCGACTATTTCACATTTTACGTTTGCACATTCTCACGCTGTGTAGCCATCAGCAACTCGCACACTCCATCACTGGTTGTGAATGTCCTTCGTGACTGCATATATCACTTACGTTGCACAATGATGAGTGCCGATACTTTCTTCTTGCAGCCCAAGGATACTACTCTGCCACAGAGCAGCCTTAAGATGCACAGAATTTTTAAGTCCCGGTACTCCCCAACGTCGACAGTTCCGCCACAGGCGGCTGAACTAATTTCTCTCCCATGGGTTTCTGTTCCTTTTTACAAGTTAAGTGTTTCAACTGCCGTCGTCCATCGTTCTCTGTTTTGTGCTAATGCTTTCAACTTTATATAATTACTACTGCTCTTTCCAAACCACGTCAGCTATTTCTAGATGGCTTTCTACTATTATTCATCTCTTCTTCGTCCTTTATGTATCCATAGCCCCACATTCTATGCTGTGCGTGTCATCCATTCACTTCAAGAGAACTATGACGCTTTCTTGTGATTGGAGGGTTTGTGTCATTTACTAATCTAAGCACTTATATTTGTTTTCCTTCTACAATGTTCTTTTGTATGGTTTATTGCTTCCTCGATATACAATTTACAAATGGCTCTGAGCACTATGGGACTCAACTTAGAACTACTTAAACCTAACTAACCTAAGGACACCACACACATCCATACCCGAGGCAGGATTCGAACCTGCGACCGTAGTAGTCACGCGGTTCCGGACTGAAGCGCCTAGAACCGCACGGCCACCGCGGCCGGCTACAACATTCACTTTCATTACTCCCTCATATGTGTCGCTCATATTGTAGCATATTCGTGAGACTCTGTATCTTCCTATTTTCTTACGATCTTGTACATCTTGGACCTCCTTACTTCGTCGAAGGCTTCGTCTATATTCACAAATGCTTGGAACATGTAGTGATTTTTCTCCACTCCTCCTTCCATTAAAGCGTGCTGCCTTAGAATTGGTTTTCTAATAACTTTTCCCTTTCACATAACCAACTGACATTTTTACGTTATTCTGACTAGCAGTTTACATGTGGGATTTGTCAGTGTAATAGTGTCGTGAGTCAAGCAAGGATAGCTCAAAGGGTAGAGCACTCACCCGCGAAAGGCAAAGCCCTCTGATTTGTGTCCGGGTCCGGCACATATTTCTTTAACGTCACGAAATGTCTGATCGACCAGTAGTTACCACGGGTATACCTGCACCCACCTCCTTTGTTAATGCAACGATACAGCTTGTCTTAAAATGTGATGGTAGGTTGGATTAACATCCTTCTGTCCTCCTGTAGTACTTAACTACATATTTCCTATTTTTTCGACTTCGGCCTACTGTGATCACGGGAAACAACTGTTTTCTGGTTCTTTTATTGTTCTCCTCCCAGAATTTACGCATCCTATCAAGAGGTTCCGCCTCTTTTCCTTTGTCTACATGAACTTGATCCTCGTGCTTTGCTCTTTCTGGAAGTCATTGACTTTGTCAACCTACATTAGAAATAATTCTCCATCCCAAATTTCTTTCTAATTGATTCCAACTTCCGCCATTTTAGTTCTCATTTCCCCAAGCCACTTTCTGGTCGACTTCAGGTTTTTGATGTATTTGAAGATTTTACTTACCAGTCTGCATTCCCTCGCTCTAAAGAGATCCTCATAAAATTTCTCTTGCGTATAGTACCTGTACACTTCTCATCTTTCTGTACAGATCTTCGTTTTTCCTCTACTTCCATTTACTCCTGTTTCTTTTTTTCCGCCACTTGAACCTTTCGTAAAATTGTTTTTCCCACCCGCTCTACATCTTATTCAGTATCAGGCATTCAGACCTGTAATGTGCTTTTGAGTTATCAACCGTAGTTTATTGCCTAACCTTCACATTGTAGGATACTGTTATTTTATTGTATCTATTCTACAGTATACTAACCTAACGCTACTTACACTTTTCTGCATCTCCTTTGTTTGTTTGTTTTTTTTATCAAGCCCATTCAGCTGGAGCCGTTCACCAAGACACTTGAATTTATTTGTTCGCTTTATTTTTCCAAATCTTATGCTCAGATCAGTTTTTCCATCACTTTTGTATTCCATGTAATCTATTTTATCGTAGAAAACCATTAGTCCCGTTTTTTCTGATATCTAGTTTAGCTTTTCTAGCATTATTAGTGCTTCTACTTAATCGTTGGCTAACAATGCCGAACTGAGGGTGAAAGCTGGACACTCCATCTTCAAACAGTGCTTCTTTGGACATCAACCCAGTCCTTATACTCTTTCTGCTTCCCTGGATTCCTTGAATGTTCTCATGACCTTTATCAGGATTGTGTTAAGCAGAATGGATGGCTGTCCATCTCCCTGCCTAACTCCTGTCTCCCTCGAAATATTACTTTATAGAGGGTGTCCATGGGCGTTTGATTTCTAACTGCCCCCATATATTCCAATTTCTTCAAAATTTCCTATTAATTTAAATAATTAATCATACTTCATTCTCCGCTCCCTCCTTTGAAGATACAAAACCTGAAATCCAGATTATGAACCCTCTGCGCACATACTTGAGTACTAACCGAGACAAAGGCAGCCCTGTTGATTGGGTAGAGGTGTCCGGCCGTGAGCACCAGCGGCTTCTGTGCGCGGCTGATGAGGATTCTCAGGGCTCGCTTGAAACTGTCAGTCGCCTCCACCCAAGCGCATTTGTAAGCCGCCGCTGACACGGCCTCCGCCTGTTGACATTAACATCACTCATACGACGTCTTTCAGTAAAGCAGATATAAGTTTATTGCGGTAGACAGCTAAGATTAAGGTCATATTCTCTCGCTTTTCACTTCATTGACTGTGGATGAAATCAGCAGACGGTAATTTAACGTCATATAATCATTTACTTTTCTGACGGACGCATCACACAGTCAAGTGTTTAAAAAACGATTACTGTATTAAAAACTGGAAAACATCACAGTATGCCGTTTAATTGTATTTGTATCCGTTTCTGGTGGGATATCTAACGTAATTTTCGCCTTCTGCTGGCAGATGGTTCAAATGGTTCAAATGGCTCTGAGCACTATGGGACTCAACATCTTAGGTCATAAGTGCCCTACTACTTAGAACTACTTAAACCTAACTAACCTAAGGACATCACACACACCTTTGCCCGAGGCAGGATTCGAACCTGCGATCGTAGCAGTCCCGCGGTTCCGGACTGCAGCGCCAGAACCGCTAGACCACCGCGGCCGGCTCTGCTGGTAGAATACGAGACTTATTTACGGACGTTCACTGTACAGTCCATTAATGACATTCATCCATTACTTCCTGTGCATTATTTCTATACAACAAATAGCTCTTTTACCGGAGGGATTTTTCTGCCATTGCCAGTATCCATTTCCCATCCTTTCTAATTTGGTCACTGTCGATTATTTGCTGCCCACATTACAGAACTCGTTCCTGCCTCATTTCCTTATCTAACGGCCTCAACACCGCGTGGTTTAAGGTGACTATCGTCAATTACACGCCATGTTTCTTTTTATTTTTGGGGATGTTCATCTTACATCTTCTCGAGATACTATCCATTTCTCTTTGCCATAAGTGACAAAATTACAAACCTTAAACTTTTTTTTCCGTTTCCAAATTTCTCCTACGTTTCCTTCGTCTATGTCAGTCTCCGCAGCTGAACATCCAGCTTAGCTGACCGCCTTGAGGAGTCCCACGTGACCTTTTCCGCTCCTTATAGTCTCGGGGATAGTTAACTGAACTTGTTACAATATACCAACATTTCCCTGTACACATAATGGCAGACACTTTTCCAGGAGCACGTGCTCAAAAAAGAAACAAAAATGTCAATGGAGTTAACATAAATGTCCTGTGCGTTATTACCTGTTCTGACACGGTGTGAGCCGCCCAGCAATACAAGTAGAGTTGTCCTAATGGGACGGGCAGGAATCCAGCACAACGAATCACAGCAGAGAAGTCTGTACTCTGCAACAACAAAGACAGCACGTTCAGCCAAGATCATCTACGGTTGCACATTATGATGTGTTTGTAAGGCCGGTTATGGAGGAGAAATATAATAACGGATACCTCGATATTTATCCAAACTGATACATTAACGTGTATGCGTTTCTATTCGGGAAACTGTGTTTTATTGCAAGATTTCTACTCATTATTTTTTACCAAATCAAACAAGTGAATCGGTTTATTTGTCCTTTCTTTATTTTTCAGTAAAAATTAGGCAAAGCGTTGCTTGTGGAAAATTCATTCTTTGGCTTTCTAAATTCTCACATAAATGACAATAAAACGAACCATGAAAACAGCTACGATTCCTTTCGGCGTTGCAGTATGGACTGCACAAGAGTCCAGACCTCACCATGAACCATGGCCCTTGCCGTTGGTGGGGAGGCTTGCGTGCCTCAGCGATACAGATGGCCGTACCGTAGGTGCAACCACAACGGAGGGGTATCTGTTGAGAGGCCAGACAAACATGTGGTTCCTGAAGAGGGGCAGCAGCCTTTTCAGTAGTTGCAGGGGCAACAGTCTGGATGATTGACTGATCTGGCCTTGTAACATTAACCAAAACGGCCTTGCTGTGCTGGTACTGCGAACGACTGAAAGCAAGGGGAAACTACAGCCGTAATTTTTCCCGAGGACATGCAGCTCTACTGTATGATTAAATGATGATGGCGTCCTCTTGGGTAAAATATTCCGGAGGTAAAATAGTCACCCATTCGGATCTCCGGGCGGGGACTACTCAGGAGGACGTCGTTATCAGGAGAAAGAAAACTGGCGTTCTACGGATCGGAGCGTGGAATGTCAGATCCCTTAATCGGGCAGGTAGGTTAGAAAATTTAAAAGGGAAATGGATAGGTTAAAGTTAGATATAGTGGGAATTAGTGAAGTTCGGTGGCAGGAGGAACAAGACTTTTGGTCAGGTGATTACAGGGTTATAAATACAAAATCAAATAGGGGTAATGCAGGAGTAGGTTAAATAATGAATAAAAAAATAGGAGTGCGGGTTAGCTACTACAAACAGCATAGTGAACGCATTATTGTGTCCAAGATAGACACAAAGCCCATGCCTACTACAGTAGTACAAGTTTATATACCAACTACCTCTGCAGATGATGAAGAAATAGATGAAATGTATGACGAGATAAAAGAAATTATTCAGGTAGTGAAGGGAGACGAACATTTAATAGTCATGGGTGACTGGAATTCTTCAGTAGGAAAAGGGAGAGAAGGAAACATAGTAGGTGAATATGGATTGGGGGGAAGGAATGAAAGAGGAAGCCGCCTTGTAGAATTTTGCACAGAGCATAACTTAATCATAGCCAACACTTGGTTCAAGAATCATAAAAGAAGGTTGTATACCTGGAATAGTCCTGGAGATACTAAAAGGTATCAGATAGATTATATAATGGTAAGACAGAGATTTAGGAACCAGGTTTTAAATTGTAAGACATTTCCTGGGGCAGATGTGGATTCTGACCACAATCTATTGGTTATGAACTGCAGATTGAAACTGAAGAAACTGCAAAAAGGTGGGAATTTAAGGAGATGGGACCTGGATAAACCGAAAGAACCAGAGGTTGTAGAGAGTTTCAGGGAGATCATAAGGAAACAATTGACAGGAATGGGGGAAAAAATACAGTAGAAGAAGAATGGGTAGCTCTGAGGGATGAAGTAGTGAAGGCAGCAGAGGATCAAGTAGGTAAAAAGACGAGGGCTAATAGAAATCCTTGGGTAACTGAAGAAATATTGAATTTAATTGATGAAAGGAGAAAATATAAAAATGCAGTAAATGAAGCAGGCAAAAAGGAATACAAACGTCTCAAAAATGAGATCGACAGGAAGTGCAGAATGGCTAAGCAGGGATGGCTAGAGGACAAATGTAAGGATGTAGAGGCTTGTCTCACTAGGGGTAAGATAGATACTGCCTACAGGAAAATTAGAGAGACCTTTGGAGAAAAGAGAACCACTTGTATGAATATCAAGAGCTCAGATGGCAACCCAGTTCTAAGCAAAGAAGGGAAAGCAGAAAGGTGGAAGGAGTATATAGAGGGTTTATACAAGGGCGATGTACTTGAGGACAATATTATGGAAATGGAAGAGGATGTAGATGAAGACGAAATGGGAGATAAGATACTGCGTGAAGAGTTTGACAGAGCACTGATAGACCTAAGTCGAAACAAGGCCCCGGAGTCGACAACATTCCATTTGAACTACTGATGGCCTCGGGAGAGCCAGTCATGACAAAACTCTACCATCTGGTGAGCAAGATGTATGAGACAGGCGAAATACCCTCAGACTTCATGAAGAATATAATAATTCCAATCCCAAAGAGAGCAGGTGTTGACAGATGTGAAAATTACCGAACTATCAGTTTAATAAGTCACAGCTGCAAAATACTAACGCGAATTCTTTACAGACGAATGGACAAACTGGTAGAAGCCGACCTCGGGGAAGATCAGTTTGGATTCCGTAGAAATGTTGGAACACGTGAGGCAATACTGACCTTACGACTTATCTTAGAAGAAAGATTAAGAAAAGGCAAACCTACGTTTCTAGCATTTGTAGACTTAGAGAAAGCTTTTGACAATGTTAACTGGAATACTCTCTTTCAAATTCTGAAGGTGTCAGGGGTAAAATACAGGGAGCGAAAGGCTATTTACAGATTGCACAGAAACCAGATGGCAGTTATAAGAGTCGAGGGGCATGAAATGGAAGCAGGGGTTGGGAAAGGAGTAAGACAGGGTTGTAGCCTCTTCCCGATGTTATTCAATCTGTATATTGAGCAAGCAGTAAAGGAAACAAAAGAAAAATTCGGAGTAGGTATTAAAATTCATGGAGAAGAAGTAAAAACTTTGAGGTTCGCCGATGACATTGTAATTCTGTCAGAGACAGCAAAGGACTTGGAAGAGCAGTTGAACGGAATGGACAGTGTCTTGAAAGGAGGATATAAGATGAACATCAACAAAAGTAAAACGAGGATAATGGAATGTAGTCAAATTAAGTCGGGTGATGCTGAGGGAATTAGATTAGGAAATGAGACACTTAAAGTAGTAAAGGAGTTTTGCTATTTAGGGAGTAAAATAACTGATGATGGTCGAAGTAGAGAGGATATAAAATGTAGACTGGCAATGGCAAGGAAAGCGTTTCTCAAGAAGAGGAATTTGTTAACATCGAGTATAGATTTAAGTGTCAGGAAGTCGTTTCTGAAAGTATTTGTATGGAGTGTAGCCATGTATGGAAGTGAAACATGGACGATAACTAATTTGGACAAGAAGAGAATATAAGCTTTCGAAATGTGGTGCTACAGAAGAATGCTGAAGATAAGATGGGTAGATCACGTAACTAATGAGGAGGTATTGAATAGGATTGGGGAGAAGAGAAGTTTGTGGCACAACTTGACTAGAAGAAGGGATCGGTTGGTAGGACATGTTTTGAGGCATCAAGGGATCACAAATTTAGCATTGGAGGGCAGTGTGGAGGGTAAAAATCGCAGAGGGAGACCAAGAGATGAATACACTAAGCAGATTCAGAAGAATGTAGGTTGCAGTAGATACTGGGAGATGAAGAAGCTTGCACAGGATAGAGTAGCATGGAGAGCTGCATCAAACCAGTCTCAGGACTGAAGACCACAACAAACAAACAACAACAAGAGTCCAGATGCAGAAGACAGCATTGTGTTACCACTGCTACATAACAAGCCACCCCATTTCAGCAATGTGAGTAAGGAACAAATTACCGTGCAACCTACGTTTTATCCAAAAATACTGTGCGTTTAAGAAGTAATTATAGTTTCTCTTCTATCGTCCATGTATCTTCTATCCCTGTACTTTTCTGATCCTTTGTCCTTCTGTTTCCTTCTTTTCATCTGATCTGCTAATGTTAACCTACTGTTTTTCACTCTTCCTCTGTCCAGATAACTTCTTCTCCCCATACATTCCTTATGCACTGTACTCATACTTTTCTGTTAGATGGGACTAATCACTTTCGCCATGAAAGTAACCAGAAAAAATAAAATCGACTTCTCTTACATTCAACGTATTCATTAGTATACGTATTGTCACTATTATTATAACTATAATAATATATTGCCCACGTACCACAAAAATTCTCATGTTTACTCACTGGGGATATCGGGTTCGATGTAAGAGAGAGACTGAAAGCACTGTTCTTGTCAGGAGGAACATACGCATGAACAGACCTAACTTCTGAGAAAAAAAAACCGCACCACGAAGAAATTACCCGAGTGCGACGAAAATCGGTATATAAGGAGTACATATACAGACAAGCAAATGACAACAGTTTCATATAAAATAGATGATATATTCAAGAGATGAAGCTTCACGAATTCAGCAAATCAATAACACGTTGGTCCACCTTTAGCCCTTACGGAAGCAGTTATTCTGCTGCGAATTGACTGATAGACCTGGTGTATGTCCTCCATTTGGTCAGTACGTCGTCAAAATCCCGAAATCGTTGGATAGCCCTCTCCCTAATTCTAGAAACATTCTCCAAACGTTCTCAATTGGGGAGACATCCTGTTACCTTGTTGGTCAAGGCAGGGTTGAGCAAGCATGAAGACAAACAGTACAAACACTCGCCGTTTGCGGGCGAGCGTATCTTGCTGAATTTTAAATCCAGCTACGAAGTGCAACAAAACGTGGCGTGGAATATCGTCGATGTACCCGTTTATTGTATGGGTGGGCCGTGGCTGGCTCATGCTATGAGCTGGATTAAACCTTGGTTACTATTCTGTGTTTAATCTCCCGCGGTTATCGCGATTATGCTGTTATCCTCTCATTCCACGGATGGCAGCAGCGGTGTGTATCGATTTTCGCACCTTGGACTGTCTTTGGCCTGGCTCTTATAGTTTCCATCTGGGCTGTGTGCGGGCAGTTCTTCGGTTGGCGAGGAGCAGCGAGGAAATATCTGCGGTTCATAGTTTGGCCGGGCCTGCTGGCAGCCTCTATGCTGTATCGGTGTGTGTGATGCTGTTCCCATTGCAACGAGGTTTGTGATTCACTGATCCTGACAGGAAAGTTGAGTTTTGACTTAATCTACCAGCAAGTCATGACTGTTAACATTGTGTCGTTTGGAGTTCGTTGTCACCTGTTGGGATATTCCCGCGAGCAACAAAGTGAGTTTTCAAGCTGGCAAATTTTAGCGACCCTCCGGTGGAGTTTAACTATACTAGGTTATTTGAATTGAAGTGCACCAGTGGAGTATTCTGCCTTGTGGCCATTAACATTCTGGTTACCTGCCCTGGCCGTTGACGCAATTTTAGTCAGTGTGTTTTCCTCATGATGTCGCTGTCCATCACGGTGTGTAATTTGACAGCTCAATGTATAAATGGTTGTGGGCGCCAATACCTTCTACGTTGTTCCATTGAACTCCCTGTTGTGCGCTAATCGGGTGAAGCAGAGGTTATCTTGTTGGTGGGTCCATTGACTGTCTGTCTGTTGGGTTGTTGTCGGATCGACAATGGTTGTGCCGACTGCCTGTCTTACCTAAGCGAGCTTTAGTGTTTGAATTCCAGGCCGACCCTCGGAACTTCTGAGCGTCCTTGTGTGTACTGACTTTTGTTGTTTGTTCTTGTATGGCTTCTAGACGATTTTTTTAGATTAAAGTTGTTTTTCCCTTAAGGCGTCAGATGGTTTTGGCCTTCAGCCTAATTTAAGAACTGTTTTACGTAAATCCTTTGGCATTTTTAAGATTAAATTTATTGAGTCTTACGATTTGGGCCTTCAGTCAATTTTGAATTTAAGTTGTTTGCTCTTAAAGTGTAAGATTCATTGGGCCTTCAGCCTAATTAAGGAACTGTTTTAAGATAAGGCTTTGCCTTTCTGATTTTCCTTAAGCTTGAAGTTATTGGCTTTCTGCCGTTTCTGAGTTAAAGTGGTCTTGCCCTTAAGGCATGAGACTGTACGGCGTATTCAGCCGCCAATTAAACTGCAAAACTAAAGCTGCGTTTTTTTATTCAAAAATGGCTCTGAGCACTATGGGACTCAACATCTTAGGTCATAAGTCACCTAGAACTTAGAACTACTTAAACCTAACTAACCTAAGGACATCACACACACCCATGCCCGAGGCAGGATTCGAACCTGCGACCGTAGCAGTCCCGCGGTTCCGTACTGCAGCGCCAGAACCGCTACACCACCGCGGCCGGCTGCGTTTTTTTATTCTCTTTGCTCTTGTAATGTTTGATCAAATAAAAGGTTGTATGTTCGATTCTAACTGACAGCCGCTTTTTTGGCCACTTTCCACAACTTAAACTACCTGTCCTGTCCTGCGGGATTAGCAGGGCGTCTCAATGGGTGTCGCGGATGACAACAAAAGGAAATGTCTCCCCAGATCTTCGCTTCTGGCTGTCGAGCTGTATGGCGGGCAACAGTCAGGTTGGTATCCCACCACTGACACGTACTCGGTCTGCAATCTCATTAACTTCTTTGGTGTGACCCTATAAGCGAGTGACTGCGTGTGAGATCGCTCTCTAAGTTTTCATATACTTTTAGGTTTCAGATACATATTTTAACGGTTTTTGTGATAATATTTACTATATAAGTGACGTATTAGTGGTTTCTTCATTCACCTCGGCCATTCTTGTGTTGTGACCTGATATTTGTGAGTGTTTCGTATCGAGCAACTTAACCTCTTGCCTGTGTTTACATTCCGCGCTGACCAGTTGCAGCTGTAGCGGCGCATCGAAAGCTAAGTACTAATTAATTGTTTGTGTATAGTGGTTTATTTAGGAAATTTAGTAGTCTTCAACCGGTGTTCTTGGTGTTTTCTGGTGAAATAATTTCAGAAGAACCTTTTGGGAACTGTTTTCAGCTTCGTTACTGTGTCATTAGACGTTTGATTCTCTTTCTGTATTAGTCTTTTGTTATATTCACATTTGTTGTTTATTAATACTGTTAATAATAGTAGTTACTTCCCTTGTAGAGTAAGTTTGTGATAATTGTAGTCAGGTTTTTAACATCTTCTTATTGTAGTAGCGGAACTTAGAAAAAGTAAAATTTTACCATGAGTGAGAAGTGTGGGCTTTGCCGTAGGTTCGTGAGCAGTGGATTGCGGTGTGAGACTAGTTCGAGGTACACTCCTGGAAATGGAAAAAAGAACACATTGACACCGGTGTGTCAGACCCACCATACTTTCTCCGGACACTGCGAGAGGGCTGTACAAGCAATGATCACACGCACGGCACAGCGGACACACCAGGAACCGCGGTGTTGGCCGTCGAATGGCGCTAGCTGCGCAGCATTTGTGCACCGCCGCCGTCAGTGTCAGCCAGTTTGCCGTGGCATACGGAGCTCCATCGCAGTCTTTAACACTGGTAGCATGCCGCGACAGCGTGGACGTGAACCGTATGTGCAGTTGACGGACTTTGAGCGAGGGCGTATAGTGGGCATGCGGGAGGCCGGGTGGACGTACCGCCGAAATGCTCAACACGTGGGGCGTGAGGTCTCCACAGTACATCGATGTTGTCGCCAGTGGTCGGCGGAAGGTGCACGTGCCCGTCGACCTGGGACCGGACCGCAGCGACGCACGGATGCACGCCGTGACCGTAGGATCCTACGCAGTGCCGTAGGGGACCACACCGCCACTTCCCAGCAAATTAGGGACACTGTTGCTCCTGGGGTATCGGCGAGGACCATTCGCAACCGTCTCCATGAAGCTGGGCTACGGTCCCGCACACCGTTAGGCCGTCTTCCGCTCACGCCCCAACATCGTGCAGCCCGCCTCCAGTGGTGTCGCGACAGGCGTGAATGGACGGACGAATGGAGACGTGTCGTCTTCAGCGATGAGAGTCGCTTCTGCCTTGGTGCCAATGATGGTCGTATGCGTGTTTGGCGCCGTGCAGGTGAGCGCCACAATCAGGACTGCATACGACCGAGGCACACAGGGCCAACACCCGGCATCATGGTGTGGGGAGCGATCTCCTACACTGGCCGTACACCACTGGTGATCGTCGAGGGGACACTGAATAGTGCACGGTACATCCAAACCGCCGTCGAACCCATCGTTCTACCATTCCTAGACCGGCAAGGGAACTTGCTGTTCCAACAGGACAATGCACGTCCGTGCCACCCAACGTGCTCTAAAAGATGTAAGTCAACTACCCTGGCCAGCAAGATCTCCGGATCTGTCCCCCATTGAGCATGTTTGTGACTGGATGAAGCGTCGTCTCACGCGGTCTGCACGTTCAGCACGAACGCTGGCCCAACTGAGGCGCCAGGTGGAAATGGCATGGCAAGCCGTTCCACAGGACTACATCCAGCATCTCTACGATCGTCTCCATGGGAGAATAGCAGCCTGCATTGCTGCGAAAGGTGGATATACACTGTACTAGTGCCGACATTGTGCATGCTCTGTTGCCTGTGTCTATGTGCCTGTGGTTCTGTCAGTGTGATCATGTGATGTATCTGACCCCAGGAATGTGTCAATAAAGTTTCCCCTTCCTGGGACAATGAATTCACGGTGTTCTTATTTCAATTTCCAGGAGTGTATTTTCACTGGGGGGGGGGGGGGGGATGCAGTGGGGAAGCCAGTGGGCATTCTGGTGAGATCCTCTCCTGGAACTGCAGGTTATGTAGCAAGAGTAAGTTGATAGAGGAGCAGGAGCGTAAGATCTGTGCCCTTCAGGTGCAGGTGAAAAACGCACAGGAGGAGCTAGATAGGATGAGGAGGGAGAAGGGGGTTGGGGAATGGGAGCTGGCTGTTGGCAAGAGATCTGCTAGGTGAAGAAGATTTTCAGATAGTTTTACCATTGGTGTTTACAATAGATATGACCAACTGTCAAAGTCTAGTGGAGAGGAATCTCTAGTAGCTGTAGATGTAGGAAGTATGCAGCAGACCTCAGTAGTTACTGTGCCTAGAACAGTTGCAAAGTCGAAGAGGAAGAAGAAGGTTCTGCTGTTAGGTAGTTCTCATGGCAGAGGTGTAGGCCAGCAGTTGCAGGAAGTGCTGGGGAGTGAGTACCAGGTCACCAGCATTGTGAAGACTAATGCAGGGTTGGCTCAGGTGACTGTTAACATAGGGGGGTTATGTAGGGATTTTACTAAAGAGGATCAGGTAGTGATTGTGGGTGGGGCTGGTAATAGTATTGCTAGGGATGGGGAGTATAACATAGATGGTGACCTGGAAAAGATAGCCACTCAGACTGGCAACACGAATGTGCATTTCGTGGAATTGTTTCAGCGTCACGATCGCCCTCATCTTAATACAGCTGTCAGGCGTAATAACATGAGACTTGGGGGTGCGCTGATGACAGAAGGCATGGGTCACATATCAGTGGTGTCGGTGGAGTCTATCAGCAGGACGCGTTTCACTAGACATGGCCTGCACCTCAACAGGTATGGGAAGGGGAGGTTGGCAAAGCTTATAGGTGACAGCATAGGTGGGGTTGGTGGGATCACTCATGGGAAAATTCCTGCAGTAGTGGGTGTGCACCTTTTTTAGATTGAAGTCAGCTGGTAGGTATTCCTGCTTAAGCGAAGTCTAACAAGGGAATGACTTTTGACAAAGCTTAGGTATCCGAGTAATGAGGGAATTAGTGTATTTCATCAAAATATACAAGGTATTAGAGATAAAGTTAATGAACTGCTTATAGATGTTGACTCTGAAATTATTGGTATATCTGAACACTTCTTAAATAAGGAGATAAATCAGAGGCTTCCTTTACCAGGATACATGTTGGCTGGCATCTTTTCGAGGAGGTCTTTGCGGTGTGGGGGAGTAGCCATGAATGTGAAAAACGACATCCCATTTGAGTCAATTGATGTTTCAAAGTACTGCACTGAAAAGGTGT
Source organism: Schistocerca cancellata (assembly GCF_023864275.1). NCBI lineage: Eukaryota > Metazoa > Arthropoda > Insecta > Orthoptera > Acrididae > Schistocerca > Schistocerca cancellata. Next base: position 256,459,280 of record NC_064634.1, read on the forward strand.
TTGAATGTTGTGCAGGTGTGGTTAAATTTAACGGAGCTAAACGTCTAACTGTTGTTATTTATAGATCCCCAGACTCCGATTTCACAACATTTTTGCTAAAGCTAGAGGAGGTTCTTGGTTCACTTTATAGGAAATACAAAAAGTTAGTTATATGTGGTGACTTCAATATTAATTGTATAAGTGATTATGCAAGGAAGCGGATGCTGGTAGACCTCTTTAATTCATATAATATTATGCAAACCGTATTCTTTCCAACAAGAGTGCAAGGGAACAGTAGAACAACCATAGACAACATTTTTGTTCATTCCTCATTACTAGAAGGGCATTCTGTTAGCAAAAATGTGAATGGCCTTTCAGATCATGATGCACAAATTTTAACTTTAAAAGATTTTTGTGCTGCAACACGTGTTAAATATAGTCATCAGCTGTTCAGGAAAGCTGATCCAGTTGCTGTAGAGACCTTTGTAAACCTTATAAAGGAACAAGAGTGGCAAGATGTTTATAGCGCTGATACAGTAGACGATAAATATAATGCTTTTCTCAAGACTTTTCTCGTGCTCTTTGAAAGTTGCTTTCCGTTAGAACGTTTAAAACAGGGTACTAGCACAAACAGACAGCCTGGGTGGCTGACTAGAGGGATAAAAATATCTTGTAGAACAAAGTGGCAATTATATCAAAACGTTAGATACAGTCAAAATCTAAATGCAGCAGCCCATTACAAACAGTATTGTAAGGTGCTTAATAATGTTATTAGGAAGGCAAAAAGTATGTGGTATGCAGATAGAATAGCTAAGTCTCAGGATAAAATTAAAACCATATGGTCAGCCGTAAAGGAAGTTGCTCGTCTGCAGAGACAGGTCGAGGATACAGAATCAGTGCGTAGTGGGAATGTCCGTGTTACTGATAAGTCGCATATATGTACAGTATTTAATAATCACTTTCTGAATATAGCAGGTGAACTAAATAGAAACCTAGTCCCAACAGGGAATCATATAGCGCTCTTAAAAAAAGTTTTCCGAGACTGTTACCTGAAATGCTCCTCCATGATACTGACAAGAGGAGATTGAGTTAATAATTAAATCACTAAAGACCAAGAACTCTCATGGATATGACGGGGTATCTAGCAGAATACTGAAGTATTGTTCTATGTATGTTAGCCCAGTTCTCAGCCATATCTGTAACTTTTCCTTTAGGAGTGGTCGTCTTTCCTGACCGATTAAAGTACTCGGTAGTGAAGCCACTTTATAAAAAGGGAGACATTGATAATGTTGACAATTTTAAACCTATTTCTATGCCATCGGTGTTTGCTAAAGTTATCGAGAAGGTTGTATATACAAGGTTACTGGAGCATTTATATTCACATAATTTGCTGTCAAATGTTCAGTTTGGTTTTAGAAATGGTTTAACAACTGAAAATGCTATATTCTCTTATCTCTGTGAGGTTTTGGACGGATTAAATAGAAGGTTCCGAACGCTAGGTGTTTTCTTTGATTTAACGAAGGCTTTTGTCTGTGTTGACCACAAAATATTACTGCAGAAGTTGGACCATTATGGAGTAAGGGGAGTAGCTTACAATTGGTTCGCCTCTTACTTCAAGAACAGAAAGCAGAGGGTACTTCTCCGCAATATTGAGCGTGGTAGTGATGTTCAGTCCCAATGGGGCACTGTCAAGTGGGGCGTTCCCCAAGGGTCGGTGCTGGGGCCACTGCTGTTTCTTATTTATATAAATGATATGCCTTCTAGTATTACAGGTGATTCAAAAATATTTCTGTTTGCTGATGACACCAGCTTGATAGTGTAGGATCTTGTGTGTAATATTGAAACAGTAACAAATAACGTAGTTCACGAAATAAGTTTGTGGCTTGTGGAAAATAATTTGATGCTAAATCACAGTAAAACTCAGTTTTTACAGTTTCTAACTCACAATTCAACAAGAACAGATATATTGATCAGACAGAATAGGCATATTATAAGCGAGACGGAACAGTTCAAGTTCCTAGGCGTTCGGATAGATAATAAGCTGTTGTGGAAAGCCCATGTCGAGGATCTTGTTCAGAAGCTAAATGCTGCTTTATTTACCATTAGAGCAGTTTCTGAAATAAGTGACGCTTCAACACGAAAAGTAGTCTACTTCGCATATTTTCATATGCTTATGTGGTATGGTATTATTTTTTGGGGTAATTCTTCTGATTCAAAAAGGGTATTTTTGGCTCAAAAACGGGCTGTTCGAGCTATATGTGGTGTAAGTTCGAGAACCTCTTGTCGACCCCTATTCAAAAATCTGGGAATTCTGACATTGCCCTCACAGTATATATTTTCTTTACTGTCGTTTGTTGTTAGCAATATTAGCCTATTCCCAAGAGTTAGCAGCTTTCACTCAGTTAATATTAGACAGAAATCAAATCTGCATGTAGAATGCACTTCCTTGACTCTTGTGCAGAAAGGAGTGCAGTATTCTGCTGCATCCATTTTCAATAAGCTAACACTAGAACTCATAAATCTTAGCAATAGCCCAAACTCTTTTAAGTCTAAACTGAAGAGTTTCCTCATGGCTCACTCCTTCTATTCTGTCGAGGAGCTCCTGGAAGAGCTAAAAAATTAAGCAACTTCCAGTTTTACATTGTTGATTTTCTCCATTTAAACTTACGACTTGTCACCTGAATATGATTATTTATATTTCATTTTATCTGTTTCTAATATCGTGTTATAATTTCATGTATCGACTCGTTCCATGACCATGGAGACTTCTACTAATTTGGTCCCACGGAACAATAAATAAATAAATAAATAAATAAAAAATAAACTGGAGTAGAATTGTCTTTAGTGATGAGTCCTCCTTCGAACTAAGCTCCGAAGACCAGCAAAACTTGACTGTCACTCAAGATATGGCCCGACAACCAGTGGTGATGGTCTGGGGGACCATATGCTTTTGAAAGTAGGACCCCTTTGGTTGTTATCCGTGAGAATCTTACAGCACAGCGGTACGTCTACGATATTCAACACTCCATATGGTGGTCCATCACGGCAAGCCATTCCGGGCTTACATTACACCAACACAATACTCTCCCGCTCATGGCGAGAGTTTCTATCGCTTGTCTTTGTGTTTGCCGAACCAAACCTTGGTCAGCAATGTCATCGGACAACTGAGAACGTTTGGGGCATTCCGGGCAGTTCCCTCCAACCACCCCAGGGCTTTGAAAAGGTAACTAACAAATTGGACATAATTTTGCACGATATCCCTCAAGAGGATAGCCAACTAATCTGTCAATCAATTCCAAGCTGAATAAATGCTTTCATAAGGCTCTGAGGTGTACCAACCAGTTATTGACTTGCTGAAATTGTGAGGATCACTCTCTTGAATAAATCACCCAATTTATCTGAAACTGTAATCATTGGTTTGTTTGTACATTTACACGACGTCTACCGGTTTCCACTCCATTCGGATATTTCCTTTATGGTGCGTCGTTTTTTTCTCTCAACGTGTATATCAATAAGTAAATATGTTGATGAGGTTACATAGATACTGTCTCAGTTGTTTAGCACGTTTTTCCATTATGTAAGCGATTTTCAATTTGTTTCTTATGATATAACATACTCTGCCGGTCAGATGTGTGATTTCTCTTCAACGTTTCTTATGCTTCACTGACAAAATGTTATAACCCAGTGGGTTGCAACCGTTAATTCGAAAGTTAGGGTTAGTTGAAGTAGTTCCAGAATGCTTTCTTGTGTTTACAGTGAACACAACGACGTAGAGTACTCTCGTACATGCAGAAATTCGGTCCGTCTGATTATATAAGAATTTTCCCGTCATCTTCGGTCCAATCTTAGTGCCACTTTACAACCGGCGATTTTTTTTGGGAAAGAGTTACTTTTAACTCTGATTCGCGATGAAAAAAGCCACGTGAAAACGCTGAAATCGATTATTCCTTTTATTACAATCACATTCCGGCGTTGCTCCCTATTCACATGCGACTAACGGCTCAAGTACACTCCTGGAAATGGAAAAAAAACACATTGACACCGGTGTGTCAGACCCACCATACTTGCTCCGGACCCTGCGAGAGGGCTGTACAAGCAATGATCACACGCACGGCACAGCGGACACACCAGGAACCGCGGTGTTGGCCGTCGAATGGCGCTAGCTGCGCAGCATTTGTGCACCGCCGCCGTCAGTGTCAGCCAGTTTGCCGTGGCATACGGAGCTCCATCGCAGTCTTTAACACTGGTAGCATGCCGCGACAGCGTGGACGTGAACCGTATGTGCAGTTGACGGACTTTGAGCGAGGGCGTATAGTGGGCATGCGGGAGGCCGGGTGGACGTACCGCCGAATTGCTCAACACGTGGGGCGTGAGGTCTCCACAGTACATCGATGTTGTCGCCAGTGGTCGGCGGAAGGTGCACGTGCCCGTCGACCTGGGACCGGACCGCAGCGACGCACGGATGCACGCCAAGACCGTAGGATCCTACGCAGTGCCGTAGGGGACCGCACCGCCACTTCCCAGCAAATTAGGGACACTGTTGCTCCTGGGGTATCGGCGAGGACCATTCGCAACCGTCTCCATGAAGCTGGGCTATGGTCCCGCACACCGTTAGGCCGTCTTCCGCTCACGCCCCAACATCGTGCAGTCCGCCTCCAGTGGTGTCGCGACAGGCGTGAATGTACGGACGAATGGAGACGTGTCGTCTTCAGCGATGAGAGTCGCTTCTGCCTTGGTGCCAATGATGGTCGTATGCGTGTTTGGCGCCGTGCAGGTGAGCGCCACAATCAGGACTGCATACGACCGAGGCACACAGGGCCACACCCGGCATCATGGTGTGGGGAGCGATCTCCTACACTGGCCGTACACCACTGGAGATCGTCGAGGGGACACTGAATAGAGCACAGTACATCCAAACCGTCATCGAACCCATCATTCTACCATTCCTAGACCGGCAAGGGAACTTGCTGTTCCAACAGGACAATGCACGTCCGCATGTATCCCGTGCCACCCAACGTGCTCTAGAAGGTGTAAGTCAACTACCCTGGCCAGCAAGATCTCCGGATCTGTCCCGCATTGAGCATGTTTGGGACTGGATGAAGCGTCGTCTCACGCGGTCTGCACGTCCAGCACGAACGCTGGTCCAACTGAGGCGCCAGGTGGAAATGGCATGGCAAGCCGTTCCACAGGACTACATCCAGCATCTCTACGATCGTCTCCATGGGAGAATAGCAGCCTGCATTGCTGCGAAAGGTGGATATACACTGTACTAGTGCCGACATTGTGCATGCTCTGTTGCCTGTGTCTATGTGCCTGTGGTTCTGTCAGTGTGATCATGTGATGTATCTGACCCCAGGAATGCGTCAATAAAGTTTCCCCTTCCTGGGACAATGAATTCACGGTGTTCTTATTTCAATTTCCAGGAGTGTATTTACTATCTCTGCGTACACTATTACGCTACACCAACCACATGCATCAACTTGCCTAGGTCGTACATACCCGTTTGAAATTACTGTCTGCTTCGACACGACATCCAGATTAAACTGTGTCGGCTAATAATACCGGCTAGCATCGCTATACGCTGCAAGCTGTTCCTGAAGATTGTTCTGTCGATTACGAATCACTTTTCTCCCGCCTTGTGCCAGAAGCATTACATGTAGTTAAAAACAGAAACACATGTAGCTACTGCAATATTTCCTATAGTAAGCTCAAGTACAGATCTTGCATTTGCATTCCATTCCATAAAGGAAAACCACCAGCCAAAAAATACAGAAATTGATACAAGACCCTCAGAGATGATAATAGTCTTTATGAGAAACTTACAATAGAGAACTATCACATAGAAAAAAGCAGTGGTGCAAGCAAAGAGTGTTTTAAACTTATACACAGCGTTGTGCAAAGCACTGTTTGCAACGTTTAATGAATCACACAAAGACACTGCTCCAAACAAAACGTAGTATTCACGGATTGTCACATACCCAAACCCATCTACTTCTCAAACGCCTGCCTCCTTTATTTCTACCTTTCTCCCTCTCTCCCTCCCTCCCCCCTCTCTGTCTGTCTGTCTCTCTCTCTCTCTCTCTCTCTCTCTCTCTCTCTCTCTCTCTCTCTCATTACACACACATACTCATCAACTATGTTCTTCCCCAGGAGGCACACTACAAAAAGGCGTCACCAAATATTCACGATAAGCACCACACTGAACAGATACAAAACGATCAACCAAACTAACTGTGACAATAACGTAACGCCACTCTATAATTATGGGGAAATATGAGTTTTCTTAAGACCTCGTTTTCGTGTAAAAATTGCGTGAAAACAGATGAGACTCAAGTGCAAAAGTGTGGTAAACAGCTTATATAATTACAGGAGAGAAAGAAACCACACACCTGGACGAAAAACGTAAGTTCAGGAGATTAACATTCACCACTATCTATAAAGAATTTTAAAAATTAAGTGCATTCCTTTATACCATGCAGCTGACCTGTCAAATGGGAAAGGCATTTTCACAAGTCTCAGGTGAGCAATGGAAATAAAACAAATAAAATACACATATTTCAGCTTGTACGTCTAAAACTGAAACAGCATCATGAGCTTTGTATGATATTTTACAGAAATAAATCGAGAGCCACAGATGATTACAGAGAGGTGTCGAAACATCCATGGGTAAACAGAACAAGAAATACATTGTGTTCATTTGAAGGCGGTGTCTAAAAACACAAATTCTATTATCTTACGTATGTTGTCGGAAACAGCGTCACACATGTGACGAGAACACTGCAGGCGAATTGAGTCATTACGATGGGACTCATTGCGTTCTCCAATTCCGTAACAAACCTATAACAGAAAAAATGTTCGTGTCGTTACCTTAACTAAATCATATTACTACTAAAATTAAAGCTTGTGCAATAGAAATTGGGAAGCGTAGATGCCATTTTTACATTACATAAATAATAATACATAGATTGCACTCAGTGGTGTCTTTATGTGATGATAAAATTCAACAGAATAGCGTGAACCAATGAAAATTTCAATACCAAAACCAAACATATTACAACCAAACACAAATAATTCCTTTCTAGAGGCAACTCACTGCAGTTGAAGAATGCATCTAGTACATAGTTCCTTAGCTCACTCTTAAATTCCTTTATACTACGCACAAGGGATTAGTAATTATCTGTCACATTGTTGAATATGTATATATCCTCATACCTGAATCCTTCTTCTATTTATATTAATTTATTGAAGCCTTAATAGTAATTATTTTAGCATTGATAACATAAAGTTAGTAATATTTTTTTATAAGAAGAATACTATTCTAAAAGAGAAAAAGTAAATGTACCATCCGTTTCGAATGGATTCCTACGGAGCATTTTAGCATCAACATTTCAATTGAATCCTCCCATCATTCTACCATCCAGAAAATTCTTTAATCAATCTATCTTCTCCTGTGCCAATGGTGGCTAGAAACGCCATTCTAGCCGGCCGTGGTGGTCTAGCGGTTCTAGGCGCTCAGTCCGGAACCGCGCGACTGCTACGGTCGCAGGTTCGAATCCTGCCTCGGGCATGGATGTGTGTGATGTCCTTAGGTTAGTTAGGTTTAAGTAGTTCTAAGTTCTAGGGGACTGATGACCACAGATGTTAAGTCCCATAGTGCTGAGAGCCATTTGAACCATTTGAAACGCTATTCTACTGCTGTCTACAACAAACCCTAAATATCCTTTTTTCAGACGTAAAATTGCCCTGATATTCATTCCTTCTATCAGATTTAACCTCTTCTACGCTGTCTATTCTAACATGAAGTTTCTCTCCACGTTCCACACCTTACATTTGTCTCGACCCTCCATAATCACGGATCGATTTCAATCCTATTTACTCCTAATCCCTATCCCTTGTTTCCCTGTCACCCAGTAACAACCACACAACACACCTCAAAACACCAAACTTACAACTAGGAAAAGCACCACTTAATCCGTTTGTGCTTCGGTTTCCGACCTGTCCTTTGCCAGTGCACAATTAATTTTAAACATCAACACTTCCAGCTAAAAGAACACAGGTGCGCAGCCATTCTCGATAATTTTAAAGGTTCTTAGCTTTTGGAACCATGTGCAAACAGAGTGCACCGTGTTTTCAGTAGAAGGGATCATCAAGAAGGTCATAACTTCTGATCTAAAGATTCCTAAAGACTGACCTGACACAAAAAACAATGAATGATAGGCATCAGTTTGAGCTAAATTTAATTTATAAAGACAGCAAAAATTTTTATCGTCAAATTACAAATCTTAATTTAATAATAAAACGTAAATGATTATTTTATGTTAGAAATACACTAACTCGTGTTTTTGATCACTTTGTCTGAGGAACGGAAAATGTACCACTGCCTCCTCACACCTCTCTCCGTTCGTCTTCATCACCTCTCCTTAAGACAAGGGAATGTACAGGGCTATTACAAATGATTGAAGCGATTTCATAAATTCACTGTAGTTCCATTCATTGACATATGGTCACGACACACTACAGATACGTAGAAAAACTCATAAAGTTTGGTTCGGCGGAAGCCGCACTTCAGGTTTCTGCCGCCAGAGCGCTCGAGAGCGCAATGAGACAAAATGGCGACAGGACACGTGTATCTGGACATGCTGGAAAATTGGCTCATGCCACAACTGGAGACCGACAGCGCCGACTTCATCTTTCAACAGGATGGTGCTCCACCGCACTTCCATCATGATGTTCGGCATTTCTTAAACAGGAGATTGGAAAACCGATGGATCGGTCGTGGTGGAGATCATGATCAGCAATTCATGTCATGGCCTCCACGCTCTCCCGACTTAAACCCACGCGATTTCTTTCTGTGGGGTTATGTGAAACATTCAGTGTTTAAACCTCCTCTATCAAGAAACGTGCCAGAACTGCGAGCTCGCATCAACGATGCTTTCGAACTCATCGATGGGGACAAGCTGCTCCGAGAGTGGGAGGAACTTGATTATCGGCTTGATGTCTGCCGAATCACTAAAGGGGCACATATCGAACATTTGTGAATGCCTAAAAAAACGTTTTGAGTTTTTGTATGTGTGTGCAAAGCATTGTGAAAATATCTCAAATAATGAAGTTATTGTAGAGCTGTGAAATCGCTCCAATCATTTGTAATAACCCTGTAATTAAGATGAAGGGTATAGTATTATTAAACTACACTTCTTGAATTCCGTTAGCATTCCTCTAAAGCAAATAATCTAATCCCATCCTCATAGCCATAGGAAATACATAATTTTAGAGAACGTGGCTGGAGATAAAACAGTGATCTATTATAAATTATCACTTAATGATACAATCAAGATCGTATGTAATCAATTTTTTTAAAAAAAGAAGAGCATTTTCGGCCTGAATGCTGGCCATCTAATGATCAGCGAGCCTGTAAAGATATAAAATAGTGTAAAAAGGTGGTCGGAAAGTAACACAAAGTGAAAAACGGTAGAACTAAAATGGTTCAAATGGCTCTGAGCACTATGGGACTTAACATCTGTGGTCATCAGTCCCCTAGAACTTAGAACTACTTAAACCTAACTAACCTAAGGACATCACACACATCCATGCCCGAGGCAGGATTCGAACCTGCGACCGTAGCAGTCGTGCGGATCCGGACTGAGCGCCTAGAACCGCTAGACCACCGTGGCCGGCAACGGTAGAACTACCGAAAGCTAAAATAACGTAGATTTACGCATATGGATGGAGCCGGTGGTAAACGGAACAGTTGCGTCAGACCACGATCGTTTGCTGCTGATGATGGCTAATCTGCCACGGGTTAAACAGAGTGGAAATTGCCTGCTTAGGCTGCATAACGTCAGTCTCAGCCAATCAGTGATGACTTACAGGAAAATACATTCGAAACAAACCGGATAAAATGTAAAAGAAGACAATAAATTATTTGTATTACATTATATAAGCAGAAACCTTTCAAATAAATGTGTCAATTTGTTAATGATAATAACACAAACTGTAAAACACATACGATATGTGGTATGGGAGACCAGGAGAACTGCTCAGCTTTAAAGTGAAATGATATTCAACTTACATAAAAATTCTGTATAATTACATAAATGTAATATAATATGACTGTACAGTTACTTGGTTATCCACATTTTTTTCTTTCTTCTGCTTTCGCTGTAAGTGCATTAATTTTTTTTAAAAAAAGTATATGTCTGTACAGTTGTAGGGTTTACCAGTGGACAAAGGTAATTTTCCAATACCAATGAAATAATCATGCCACCTAATATACGATTAAGAAAATAGTGGAAAATGCAATAAATCAAATAATTCAATGAAAAAGTTTTTACATAAAGAGATAACATTTTTATATAGGTAATGTTTAAAACCATTAATATGCATGATACCCATAAAAAGATTAAAGTTAAGTTTTAAGGTCTCTGCCGAAAGTCAGAAAGATAGTTGTCAGGGGAAACAGCCCCACTCAACTTGGAGGGCGTCCATTATTCACACTGTCCATATCAGAACGAAAGCTCATTGAATCTGTACTCTTCACAAACAATACACAGCTCAAAATTATCTGATCTTACATCAAAAGCATAATTTTCGTCGTCATTCCTTAAGATGTTTTCATCTAAACCCGTGTTGTCCTCACTTAACATTTCCTCATTAATTCTATGGCAGGAAGACCGTGGTTTGTTATTCTTGAATTAGACATTCCTCTTTTTAACAGAATACCACTTTTTCATAGTTTTAGTATTACCTTTCAAAGGGTTTGTTGCTGCTTCGTTAGCAGCTAATATTTTCTTGATAATATGTTCCCTTCCATTACGTTCTCTGTCTTCATGAAAAAACATCATAGGACTGAACGTCAGAATATCAGAGCGACTTTTATGCTTCGAATTTCCGTTAACATTAACCACTGACACTCGGGAATTGGTGATAGATTATCAAACACTTGAGAAAAGATTTTCCCAACTTTACTTCCTGACGACGTTCCAGAACACCCATTAACTCTAAGTAACCCACCTATCCACCGTGTACACATTAAGCCCGTCAGCATCCAAATGTGTAGCTGGCACTGGAAAATGTAGATGTTGGCATGCAGTGGAGGAAGGTTGAACATCGATGGAAACTGTCAGGATGCGCCGTATTAAAACTTGGCCGTGATGTTCAAGTGTTTTATTATTCCCGGCTACATTGCCGCATTCCTCTCTGTCTACGTCACAGTGTCCCACGATGCTGAGGACGCCACTTCGCTGTCTGCAAAACAGCTTGACGTGGAAGGACTGCCTCAGTGACCCGTGCAATGTTCTGTGGCATGCCAGGTGTGTACAGCCACAGTAGCGGGCCATTGAGTGGCCCGTCGCTGGCTGGCTACAGACCCCACGTTGGTCTCAGAGGGTCGTACCAGCGACACGCCGAGGACTGGAGTGCTGGCGACCCACCTGCTGCTGCGTGTAGCCAGTGTTGAGACACGTCCCACCGTCTAAGAGAGCTGCCACTCTAGAATCCCCTTCATCAGAAAATCCGACACCTATTTATACGTGGCTGTGCGCCTCTGTTTTGCTAACGGGCTGCTCTGAGTCACTTGCTCATAACATCTAGGTTGTGCCTGCCAGCCGGCCGGAGTGGCCGTGCGGTTCTAGGCGCTACAGTATGGAACCGAGCGACCGCTACGGTCGCAGGTTCGAATCCTGCCTCAGGCATGGATGTGTGTGATGTCCTTAGGTTAGTTAGGTTTAATTAGTTCTAAGTTCTAGGCGACTGATGACCTCAGAAGTTAAATCGCATAGTGCTCAGAGCCATTTTAACCATTTTTTGTGCCTGCCAGTGGTCCCCTTCTGCTGTAACTTGCGCCATGCAAACTGCTGTATTTACTCTTTTCAGCAGTTCGACGGCCCTGTGGCCTCCATTCTACTTCGCAACCGCTGTTAAGCGTAACTTAATGTCAACAGGCCTATACCCGGCTGTAACTTCTGTGCTCTGAAATATTGCAACGAATCTAACTTTCCTATCTTAAACAGTGATGCCGCTACAAAAGGGATATTCTTTGTTTCTTGAGGATTGGTTCTTTGTTGTGATATAGACGTGCTTATGTCTGATTGAAGCTCTGAGGATTTGTCATTAGTGTTGGAATGATTGACATCTTCATCTTATTGGTTATCTGTGACGAAAGGGTATTCAGTCAGAGATGGTGCAAAGTCCACTTCCTTAAATTTATGTGCATTTACTGGGAATATTCCAGTACTTTCAAACCCAGAAATGTCTTTTTGAGTTGTTGCCACATTCCTGTATGCGACATTCAATAGGTCAGCAATGTCTTGTGGTGGTATCTTTCTGTATAAATTTGATTACATGGATTTGTAACACTTTTTATTGAAAGCATTTTTAATGGACTGAATAAAGTGACATCAAGACGTTGTATTTTGTGGCTTGTATGCAGGGTAACGGATTTCATATGTATTTGGTTTTGCCAATAAAACTCACATGAGTCCAGTGATATGTAACTTCCATGATATTCGAGTGAGAGCAGAATTGGCTCCTCTTTTGATGACTGTGAATTTATTGAAGTGTTATAGCCAATTGCATAGAAGGTCTTCATAAGATCGACCATTGTGTGAGATTTTGTGAAGAGTTCCTGCTGGTTCTCTTCTTCCAAGTAAGAGAGTAGTCCTTTTTCTGGGAAAAATGAACATAGGTGGGACATGCTATCCAGAAGCATTCATAGAGCACACCACTGTACTACCTTTCCTCTTTCTCAGCTAGTCACACCTCAAATTATTTTTCACCTTTAGGCCCTAATATATGGCCCAACTTCTGTACTGAAGAAATACTAGCCCCGTTAATGTTGAAAATTCTGGAAGGTTCAATTTTATATTCCTCCAGAGCTGCATTTAGATTTTTGAAAAACAGTCCGACCATATTTTTATTGAACCCAGTCAGTCTGCTAATACTACTTGCAAACGGTTTGCACGATGAAATTTGATGATTTCTCCTTCGATATCCTGATATCGAATCTTCCCCTGCCATTTTATTGTCTCGATTGAAATTATGCTTGGTCTGAATTTCCTCTACGAAATATTAAGCCAACAGTTTCAAATCTGTAATAGTAATTCCATAAAAAAGGTGTGCTTGACAAACGACTTTTTTGTCAGTTTTGCTTCCTGTTCCCTGATAAAACCTGGAGGTCAACACACATTAGGGTTCAAGGTTTCTTTATTTTTTAGACTATCTTGAAGTGTTTTACATGCCACTGCAACACTTCTAACTGATCTTCCGTCAGCAACCTGTTGGTTGGCGAACTGCAGCACTTCTTCAGTCCTTATTCCTACATGAGGCATCTGAATTTTTGCGAAAATCGCATAAACGTAATGACCTGTTAACCTGGTGTAGTGCCACGACTTTCGCAGCATGGCGGCATAGCCCCATCGTGTGTTGTCGACGTTATTCAACTTGCTAACGTATCGGACATCTGTAATCTACATCGAAAAGGGAACAGAACAGACAAAACTAATGATATTGTAATGTGCCTGAATAAATATACTATAAATATACAAGTATACTAACGTTATATTTTTTATTTTCAGTGCAAAATTTACCTACTTCTATGGTTTGAAAGGCAAATATTAGATGAAATCTTCTATAAAAACGTAAATTGTTCCTCACGCTAAACCAGTTCTCAACAACCATGAACGTAACTGATAGAACTTTGTGAGTTATCCACCAGATTTCAGTACCTGTCACGGGGATCTCTCTCCAAAGACATGCATTACATGTGAGGTGGCGGAATAACGAGGTGTGGCCGAATAGCCACAGGTCTCTACTGATCGACTGCCGCCTGGTGGTATTATCTGGTACTTTCAGGGACGCTGCCACCACAGCCAGCTTGACGTCGTTCTCAGGTAAGGAAAGCTGAAGGCGGCTCCGTTGATTTGTATGAAGCCAAGAGTTGCACTCGACGCCATATTGAAAAAGATTAACCGCGAAAGCACAGCTCCTTACTACTACGGCTTGAAATGGCCATTATTACGAAACGAAACTAATCCAAGCGATTAAATGAGAACTTGTACAAAACGAAATGCTAATGAAACAAGGTGTAGTAAAACTATTGTTAAAAAATTTATCACATGACCTTTTAAATTACTTACTGTTGGCATGTACAAGCTGTGAACTGCCACTGCTTTTAGCTTCAGATAACAATGAATCTCTTTCGTCTTGTAAATATCGGTTCTCTCCCTGCAGCAATTTCATTTTACTCGGTAATCTTTCTTTTGTTGGACTATGAACATCACGTCCAACAGAAACAGTGTTATTGAACTTTCTTCATGAGTTTCAATATATTCATCAGTACTGGAAGTTGCATTCACGTTCTGAACCGGAAACGAACGTATAGGCATTACTTTATTTGAAGCGTGTAGGCTGAGTGAAATTTAACTTACGGAAATATTTCGAATTAGACCCAGACCTTTAAGTCCGCTCTTACACATTACGTAATATTTATCACATTCGTTTAATAAATGACGAGGGATAACTGTGTAAAAAAAAAAGCTGTTGCCCAAATTTGTCCTAAATATGAGATGTGTCCAGCTTTTCCATTATATAACTGTTGGTGAAGAATGTCTTCTTCTTCCAGCAATAAGTACTACAACAAACCGTTAGTATAAGAAACGGGCATCTACGTCTACGACACGTTCGCGACAGTTTTTACGATAAACGTGCCCCGGCAAGTGTAAATCATCAACTGTAAAATATTGAAATGATCTTATTTTATATACGAAGGTCTCGTGTACAGTTTACAATCGCTTCCTGGAAAACCATATGCAATCTCAATTTTTTCTTTGCCTTTTCTTTTCGTGCCTTTTATGAAAGTATTAATAAATAAAATATAGTAAACATTGTTTCTGTTTATTTTGCAGTGTAAATAAAGGAAAACCTGAAAACAGGAAAGATAAAATTATTTCCACAGATGGCCTCGAACTCACGAGACTTAGTTTAACGTACCCCGCGCTTACCGCTACGCCGCGCAACTTCAGCTGTCTTGAAAGGCTCGTTCCAGCCACACCAAAAATGCTATTTTCATTTAACGGCCTGGCTACCTGGAAGTCCCACTTCTCTCACTTTTATTTCTGGCCAAGAGCTGCATATACCATAAATTTTGATGAAATCGGTGATGATGGGTAAGTGCGGTCCCCTTGTGAGGTGAGACTACTCTGTGCGCGCTCAAATAAAATACTTTATCTTCTGTTTTCTCCATAGTGACATCGGATTTCCTACCAACTTTAAAAACAATTACGATATGTAATTAGCTACGTTTACTATACAGCACCTAACAACCAAAAAGAACCAAACGTAAAGTAGACAGCGGTCGTATTTCTAACTGCAACCCTTCAAACTTTGTGCTACAGAGTATTTGGAAATTAAGTATCGCAGTAAGTCTGAAGCATAACGAAGAAATAGACACATCATCAATCTGTAATATGAAACTAAAAGACACAAAAGAAATTATACGCCAATTATTTCCCTCGTGATCTAATAAGAGACAGTAGTGAAGAATACGCACAAATGTGAAGCAAGTAGTTTTTAATTTTTTAAATGAAAAGGAAAACGTCTAGCGAAAAGCTAACCACAGCAGTTGACGTGGCTTTGCTTCATTTACGTAAGGCATTTTTTACAATTTAGTGAGTTATTACTGTTTACAGCAAGATAATCGGGGAACTTATTTTTCTCATGTACTGCCAGCAGCCGCTTCATGGGAACTGCTCCTTACTTTGCTGCGTGGTCTTTTCTCTTACTACTGCTTATTTTGTGTCTCTAAATTTTACGGTAAATGTAACAACCGTTTTCTAGTAGGTAAGACCAGCAGCTAAACTATACAATTAACCAAATAAACAAAATGTACCCGTTCGCCTTTGGCTTCAAACAGCTGTTTATTAGGTTTCATTATGATAGACTTCATGCATGCGCATTATGTTTCGGCGCCTGGATTTCAGATGAATTTCCATTCTCTATACTATCTATTCTCCACTGTTGCTATGGCTATTTCTTGTGGTGTCAGTACGTGCCAACAAAGAAGAAACAGTATAAATATTTCAGTGTCTTCTTTTATATGTGATCTATTCACTTGTGAGACGCCCTGCTAAACCCGCAAGACAGGACCGGTAGTTTAAATTGTGGAAAGGGGCCAAAATGGGCGCCTGTCAGTTACACTCGAAAATACAACTTTATTTATTTGACCAAACATTACTAGAGCCAAGAAATTTTTTAAAAAATCACAGAATTAATTAGCCGGCTGAATGCGCCATTCAATCTCATGCCTTAAGGGCAAGTCCACTTTATTTTAAAATCGGCAGAAAGCCAATAACTTCAGACTCAAACCAAAATCAGAAATTTGAAAGGCAGAAGGCCTTATTTTAAATCATTTCTTTCAATTAGCCTGAAGGCGAAAACAATGTCACACCTTAAGGACAAAGCAACATTAACTTAAAAATCCGCTGAAGGCCCATCACTTAAGACTCATACCAAAATAAATTTTTAAAAGGCAAAACGGCTTTATCTTAAAACTGTTCTTTAATTAGGCTGAACGCCCTAACAATCTTACACCTTATGGCGGAAAAAAAAACTTAATTTAAAAATCTGCTAGAAGCCATACAAGTACAAACAACAAGAACAAATACGAAAAGGCTGTACACCCATCCGCGATCAAAAGTTTTCGAGGGTCGGCCTGGAATTCAAACACTAACGCTCGCTTAGGTGAGACAACCTAACCGACAGATAGTTAACGGACCCACCTACAAGATAACTTCCACTCCACCCGACCAGCACGCAACAGGGACTTCAGTGGAACAACGTAGAAGATATTGGCGCCCACAACCTATTATACATTGAGCTGTCAAACTATACACCGTGCTGGACAGCGTCAACACGATGAGGAAAATAACTGCCTGAATTTACGACAACGGCCAGGGCAGGTAACCGGAACGTTGGCGGCCACAAGGCAGTAGATTTTGCTGTTGCACTTCAATTCAAAATAACCAAGTACTGTTAAACTCCACTGGAGGGTGGCTAAAATTTGCTAACTTGAAAACACACGTTGTTGCTCGTGGGAATGTCCCAACAGCCGACAACGAAATTCAAGCGACACAATGTGAACAGTCGTGACTTGCTGGTAGATTAAGTCAAAACTCAACTTTCGTGTCCAGGATCGGTGAGCCACGGACCTCATAGCAATGGGAACAGCACCCACCACACTCCGAACGCACGTGGACGCCGCCAGCGGCCTCGGCCAAAGTACGCGCCGTGGAGATTTCCTCGCTGCCCCACACCAACCGACCTACTGCTCGCACACAGCACAGCCGGTAGCTATAAGCGGCAGGCCGCAGGTAGTACAAGGTGCGAAAATCGATACACACCGCTGCTGCCACTCGCGGAGAGAGAGAATAACAACATAATCGCGATAACCGTGGGAGACTGAACACAGAATAGCAATCAAGGTTTAAGCCAACGCATAACATGAGCCACCCAGGGCTCAACCTCTCCCCCTCAAACTTAACATAGGGAGGGGCTGATTCAATCCCTGAGCTACTTGAACTTAACTTGTTTAAGATGAATCCCATACTGCTTACCAGAACTGTTTTCCTTGAGCAACAGGTTTACCGGGCCTAAGATTGCACGATAGTGCAAGGCCCCAGAAAACGAGGAGTAAACTTACTAAGATTCCCGCCACACACCTACCACACCGGGAAATTGCAGACATAAACTTGATCCCCTGACGTGCCCTTAAACGTTTATCAATTTTACAGCTTGTTTATTATGGCCTTTGAGTATATTACGCCTGGCACGGTTCCATTTCTCCTGATAACACGAGGACTAATATCGGCTGGAACAAGATCTTGAATTCCCCACAAGTTCGAAAGAGGGGAATTAACCGGGCAGGAAAGGATCAAGGAGGCGGGCGTAACTCGCAAGGCTTCATGACTGGCGGAATTAAAGGCAAAACTAAGCCAGAGTAGACTGGAGTCCCATTTTCTGATGATAAATAATCAACGCGGACTTGAGATTTCGGTTAACTCTCTCCGCAAAGGACCCATGGGGATAATACGGGGTGGTCGTGATATGCTTGACAGCATTCCGAAAACAGATGGCCTTGACAGGAGCCGAAAGAAAAGGAGGAGCATTATCGATAACAAGCTGCTTGGGTGAGCCAAAACCACTGGAGACATTAGTTAAATGATAAATAGTGGTGGCAGCGGTAATGTTACGGCTCGGGAGGAACCAAGTAAATCTGGAGAACGCATCGATAATAACTAGTACATATCGATGACCCTTCTTACTACGAGGCAAAGGCCGTAAACAATCAATATAGAGCTTGTGCATAGGACAGGGCTCTCGTCGGGAACTCAACAAACCCTGTTGAAGAGCATTCTTGGGTTTAGCTACATTACACAAGCGGCGTTGGGATATCATCTCTCTCACATCCCGGTTCATGGAGGGCCAAGTTAAATGCTACTTGATTTTTGGAAAGTCTTTTAAGTACCTAAATGGCCACCCACCAACGAATCGTGAAAATAACGAAAAACCGGGTGCACAAGGTTACAGGCAAACAGATCTTGCACTGCTTAGCATCGCCCACCGTCTTATACAGAGTACCACTCTCAACAACATACTCATCCGACAGCTCTCCTGCCGGCACACGTTGCTTAATGGGGGCTTATCAGGGTCCTGATCCTGATGCTGAGCAACATCTTCAAACAAGAGGGGAATTTCACCCAACACCATACAATTAAGACTATTTCCCTATACCTGCTGGTTTCTTCCATTAGGTGTAGTTTCGGCAAACATCCGGCTGAGGACATCCGCAAGGATATTTTCAGAGCTCTTCATATGTTTAGCCCCGAACCGAAATGCCGAAATGCGTTCTGATCACCTGGCAATACGGCCAGCTTTACGTGGCCTAGCCAACACCCAGCTCAAAGCCTGATTGTCGGTTTCTAACAGGAAACCCGATGTTCAAGGTAGAAGCGGTACTTCTCTAATGCAAATTAGACAGCCAAAGCCTCGCAATCGTAGACAGAGTACTTGAGTTCGGCATCAGTTAACCGACGAGACGCGTAGGCTAATGGCTGTCTCTGTCCCTCAAACTCCTGAAGGAGAACAGCTGAAATACCAGCTTTAGAAGCGTCAGATTGAACAACAAACCTTCTATTAATATCGGGTACCCCAAGAACCGGAGGACTGGCTATTACTGCCTTAATGTGCTCAAAGGCAGCCTCCTGGGCGGGTCTCCATTCAAAACACGCGACCTTTCGTCGTAATTGATTTAAGGGTGCCGCCAACTAAACAAAATTCAGAACGCCTGAAGTAATTCGCCATGCCTATGAATTTAGCAATTCCCTTCTTATCAGTAGGCGGAGGCAAAGCCCGTATTGCTTTAGTTCGCTCTTGGTGAATGCGAATACTCTGACCCGACACAATATGACCTAAGGAAGATACCTGCTGCTTGGCTTGCGTCATCTTACTAGGCTTAACGATCATACCGGCTCACTGTACTCTCAAAAGAACTTGCTGGATATGCTCAAAATGATCCTCAAACCAACGATTATAGATAACCAAGTCGTCGAAATAATTATAGACACAGACTAACTTCAAGTCACCAAGGATATTAGCCAACAAACGAGTATGCACAGCCACTCCAGTTGTTAGCCCAAAAGGAACTCTGTTACACTCAAACAAGTTGCAATCAGTACAAAATGCGTTAACATGTTTACATTCCTCAGCCAATTGAATCTGATAATAGGCCTGATTCAAATCAAGGACCGTAAACCAATTAGCGCCGGCAAACCAACTAAAAGAATTATGCAGATCAGGTAGGGGTACCGATTCAAGGACAACGTTAGCGTTTAAACGGCGGTAGTCAACCACAGGTTTGAAGTCGCGCCCCTGATCTTCAGGTACAAGAAATATTGGGGAAGCATAAGCAGATGTAGAAGACATAATCACGCCTTGTTGGAGAATCTGAGATATTTTAGCCTTGAGTATCTTCACCTTAGGGGGCTGAGAGGCGGTATGGGGACTGCCTAACCGGAATATTGTCGGACAGATGGATATGATAATATAGAACGTTAGTAACATCCAGGTTATCACTAAGGAGCTGGGGAAACTATGCAACGAATCGCGTAACTAAGAAGCCGGACGGGGCAAGAGATGGGCCATACCAAACTCGTTAGCTACGGCCTCAGCAGGCAACGCCCCGACAGTTCGATGCGCAATAGGTCAAACGTCCCCTTAGAACAAACTAAGACTAAAGACATAGGCCAGGAAAAATCGCCGAGCGATATACATCCCCGGACCAAACCATGCAGAGGCAACACCTGGTCACTGGCCGCCCGACATCTCTGCACCGGCGAAGGGACCGACCGAAGTTTCGTAAGATGCCTTAATTCCAAAAACCACTCGAAGCTCAATAATGAAAAGGAACTGCCAGAATCCAAAAGAGCACAAACCGGCTTGCCACCTACCCGAGAACAAACGTGGGGTTAGAGGGGGTGGGGGGGGGCGGGGGGTGATGAAGGAGCGACCACCCGAGTACGCCAAGGTCTGAAAGCTCGAACCCGAGTTCGCGGCGCAGCTCTGCGACATCTACTGGCTCTGGGTGAAAGAGGCTGAAGAGCGCAACAAATGGGCCGTACTGCGGCACCTGAAACATCTCCGGGGTTCCCGTTTGATAACTTCAGCGGATGTAGATACTCCGGAATCAGCGCCGACGTCCCTCCCCTTAACCTTGTGACGTACATCGTTCTCAATTGGTAACGTGGATGCTGCTACGACCCCGTCACGGAGATCTTCCCAGGTTGAAGGCTCCTTACGGAAGACAAAATGCGACTTATGCGCCGCACGCGTTCCCGTAAGAACGAAAGAGCCCAATTCTTGTTCAGGTAAATCAATCAGTAAGGCCGAAGAGGCTGTCTGGACTATATCGACATACTGATGTAACTGCTCCTCACCCCGCTGTTCTTCCCAAATGTAACGACACTCAAGCTGTTTACGAACCCCAGTGCTTAACCTTTGCCTAATTACGAGCTCCCTTAGTTGCTGCAAAGAAAACCCTTCCGCCATGGCTCGCGAGAGGAGGTTCTGCAACTTTCCTCCAGCTAACGGGTACAACAACGGAAAAATTACTTGGTGCGGAACGCGAAAGGCGGCCGCGTGTTGTTCTAGGAGAACCAATAACCACAATAATTTTTCCACCTGATCAAGTCACTCCACCACCATCTCAGTCATATCTCGGAAGAAATAGGCCAGAGGATTCGGCAACTTGGCAAACACAGCACTAACGTGACAGAGGATGTAACAGTACCACCCCCGGGCTGGCTCTCACCCTCTCCGTGACAGTGCAAGTCCCTAGACCTTCAATGCCCTCAAACAAAAATTCAGTTGCCGCTCCTGTCTCACCCACCACCGCCGAAATAAAGTCAACCGGCTGAAGAACGGCAGCTCGCAAACGGGCTACCAATTCCGGAACACTGCCCTCAGTCGGTTGGTGCCTTATTGACAAGTCGTAAACAAGGTGGTCCTTTCTGAGCAGGTCAATCCCCGGACACTGTATGACTGCCATTACAATATGCACCTGAAGTAAGAAACAGCCAAAACAATATGGTGTCACAGAAACGAAACAAGAGTGAAACTGGCAGCAACTAATACGGCAAACACGCTCTGCTACAGTGAGATGCCCTGCTAAACCCGCAGGACTAGACAGGTAACGGCCGGAGTGGCCGAGCGGTTCTAGGCGCTACAGTCTGGAGCCGCGCGACAGCTACGGTCGCAGGTTCGAATCCTGCCTCGGGCATGGATGTGTGTGATTTCCTTCGGTTAGTTAGGTTTAAGTAGTTCTAAGTTCTAGTGGACTGATGACCTGAGAAGTTAAGTCCCATAGTGCTCAGAGCCGTTTGAACCATTTGAACAGGACAGGTAGTTGGAATTGTGGAAAGGGGTCAAAATGAGCGGCTGTCAGTTGAACATACAACATTATTTATTTGACCAAACTCAACTTTCGTGTCCAGGGTCGGTGAACCACGGACCTCGTAGCAAGGGGAACAGCACCACACACTCCGACCGCGCGTGGACGCCGCCTGCGGCCTCAGACAAACTACGCGCCGCGGAGACTTCCTCGCTGCTACACGCCAACCGACCTACTGTTCGCACACAGAACAGCCGGAAACTAGAAGCGCCAGGCCGCAGATAGTACAAGGTGCTGCCACTCGCGGAGAAAGAGGATAACAGCATAATTGCAATAACCGCGGGAGATTAAACACAGAATAGCAATCAAGGTTTAATCCAACGCATAACATGAGCCACTCACGGCTCAGTTTGAAGTAATTTTCATCTATGAACTTGCACATTGGATGGTGTCATATAGCCTAATCGTGCATTTTCCGAACTATTTAGCCATCAGCAGCAGTAAACGACCGCTGCATGACGCTGCTACTCCGTGCATAGTCAATTCTAGCTATATGGCTGCTATATGGCTGAATGCTGTGCTATTTCACCTTTACGTAGTTCTACGGTGTTCCACTCTATTTTCTAACTTCCCTATTTCGCCACTGTTTTATATCTTTACAATATCGTTATCTGGCCAGCATAAACGTTGATACCAGTCACCTTTTTCTAAATTAATTAATTTTGATGAAAATCAATGAAAGAAGACAGAAAAGTGAAACGATGGGGAAATGAAAGAGAAACTTTCCAAGTACGCATTCCTGTGCAGCGTAGTTCGATGTGGCTGCCATCTAAACGATATTCGTTTTCTTCGTGTGGTGTGCGTACTGTAAGACCTTCGGTACACACACCATCAGATTATTTGACTTGTCGCTCTAACGAAGTAGGCGAGTGTCAGCAATATGTCTCGTGGTCTTATCGGGCCGTGTTTATCTTCTGCCGTTAGGTCAGACGATAGAAATGACACTTGCACAGTTAGAGTAGCAGATTGACGGTGACCAAATTTAAACAGAACTTGATTAATTTTCACACACATTTATTAAAATAATAAAAGCATAGACATTATGTAACTTGATTCTGGATGCTATTTACAATTGACAATCTGAAGTTCCTTTGGTCTTGGTACGTTAATCTTATTCTCACATATCTCTGATACTTGACAAAAGTGTCTATACATTTATATTCATGGCTATGTACAGGAATATGGTAATCTTATTAGGTGCAGACTGAAATTTGACTATAGACTGGTACAGAATAATGCAGACAAAAGCAGACTGAATAATCGGAGGTCTGTACACTCGTTATAATACCTCGAGCGTTCAGGTATCACTGCGTGAGTGTGATCCGCGAGGAGAAAAGGTTCTACGTTAGCAGCAATCTCATTGACTGCGTGACATATTAATACGCGGATCGGCGGAAGCAAAATTTGTTCCGTCTCTAAGACAGCGCCATCTCATAGTGCGGAGATAGACGAGCGCTGCGCCTGCGCTGTTGTGCTTAACGGGGCGCGCTCTAGTGGGAAAGTTGTGTACGCGCTGACTATGCGGAACTATGTACACAACACTTCCCACACACGTGTAAGGGTGCCTGGTGTAGCAGAGTGCATGGCACCTGAGATTCTGTTTTAAATAGTTAATGCCATTGATACGTTCACTATGCACACGTTGCTCCACATGACCTCAAAAGTAAAAGTGTAATAGAGTTAGGTCTCAAGATTGTGGTAGCCGTGACTTAAAACCTCCCCTTCCTATCCACCGCTGAGGAAATATGGTATCCACAAAATTGAGAAAATGGTGGACATAAAGTGAATTGTTGTGAAAGATGGCACCTTTCGGGAACTGTGGCTGCAAAGTGTCAAAGAAGTTGTTTGACGTCACAGCCTGCTAGGTAAAGGAAAAAGATGGATCTATAACTTTATCATGCATCAAGGCCCATCATACATTCGCTTTGCTGGTATCACGTTCGTACTCAATGTGAGCACGAGGGTTTTCAAAAGCCCATATTCTGATCTGATAGCGATGAATGCGACCAATGACACAAAATGAGGCCTCATCACAAAACACAGTATTCTTTATACATCGTTCATTATTGACGCTCTCATTAAGCATATCTGTAACGAACTCGAATCGCCTGGGTCTGTCGGTCGGTTTGATAGTGTTACCCGAAGAACGGACACTTAAAAAAAAACAAGCATGAACCGTAATATCATTTTTAGGCCTAATTCTCGAGAGCACGCACCCACCGTTATTTTGGGGCTCCTTAGGTAGCTGTCCTATGTAGCTTCTACAGGCTTACCAGAACGGGGTTTGTCCAACAAACTGCCGGTATCTTTAAACTGCTTATCCCACCAAATTAATACTATTTCTGTGTGTCGGTTCTTATTTGTACACGCGACGATACTCACCTTGAACATTCGTCAAGGATTCGAATTTAGCAATCCACGGAACACCCTGTACTTTTCTCTGTACCCTCCACATCTCGACTGACGTGGCGTGATCTGCGCTGCTACAAGGATCATTATGTTGCGTCATTACCTACACGTGCACACCACTGAACATTGTACTACGGAAACTGTTTCTCATAGCTTCGAATGTAGTGCGTTTTAAAGGTTCCTTTCGTTTCTGTTAGCCACACCAGGCGTTGATAACTGCTCCATGATTTCACTGTACGTATCCTAAACTTGATATCAGCCTTTCTTCCTTTCGTTCTTTCTTTTTACAAACTTTATTGCGTTTGGTACAGAGTCAACATCTTCAAGGTTTAGCAAATTTCATTAAACTGTTTAAGTTGGTGGCCAGTTGCCCTTCTTGATGCGGAAGTGGTTAAGACAATTTAAGAAAAGGAAGTCGTGTAAGCAACCTGCCTGTGAACCCTGTATGTGGCTGATCGTGCTTTGACTGTTTGTGTATCGTATTTCTTGAGGCGGAGTTTGGGGACCAGTCCAACGTTTGCCTAAACGAGCGTGAGGAACCACCTAAAAGTCACACTATGGTTGACCAGTACACCTGCATACTGCCGTTAATCCGCCGCGCAAACTCTGTTAGTGTCTGGATCAGCTCGACCTAGCAAACTGCGCGTTATACAGATGGTAATCCTAATACGAGCAACCAAAAACATTTCACTCGTGGTTTCCTTTCAAGGTGCTATGCCACACTTACTTCCAATCCTATATGCGGAAACTCCCTCACCAGACATCTCCTCTCCAGGAAACCCATTACCGACTGCAGCATGCCTTCCAATATTCGTTTCGTACGTAAAAACCGGCAGCCGTGGTCTAGGGGTTGCGTCTTGTCGATTCCAGGTCCGGAAACAGTCACTGCTTAAATTTTAGTTAATAATGAGCGTTATTGATCGAATACTTCCGGAAGAAGAAGACAACGGACTTGTCAAAGAGGGCGGAGGAACGGATACGGGGTAATCTCTTGTCCTGAGGTCGTAAATGCCCCTAAAGCTGGAAGAATCAGTAATGACCAACGGAGTGAGGACGCAGAATGCAATGGAAACCATTACATTAAAGATACATATCGAATATCAGATGGCAACCCAGTTCTAAGCAAAGAAGGGAAAGCAGAAAGGTGGAAGGAGTATATAGAGGGTTTATACAAGGGCGATGTACTTGAGGACAATATTATGGAAATGGAAGAGGATGTAGATGAAGATGAAATGGGAGATAAGATACTGCGTGAAGAGTTTGACAGAGCACTGAAAGACCTGAGTCAAAACAAGGCCCCGAGAGTAGACAACATTCCATTAGAACTACTGATGGCCTCAGGAGAGCCAGTCATGACAAAACTCTACCATCTGGTGAGCACGATGTATGAGACAGGCGAAATACCCTCAGACTTTAAGAAGAATATAATAATTCCAATCCCAAAGAAAGCAGGTGTTGACAGATGTGAAAGTTACCGAACTATCAGTTTAATAAGTCACAGCTGCAAAATACTAACGCGAATTCTTTACAGACGAATGGAAAAACTGGTAGAAGCCGATCTCGGGGAAGATCAGTTTGGATTCCGTAGAAATGTTGGAACACGTGAGGCAATACTGACCTTACGACTTATCTTGGAAGAAAGATTAAGAAAAGGCAAACCTACGTTTCTAGCATTTGTAGACTTAGAGAAAGCTTTCGACAATGTAGATTGGAATACTCTCTTTCAAATTCTGAAGGTGGCAGGGGTAAAATACAGGGAGCGAAAGGCTATTTACAATTTGTACAGAAACCAGATGGCAGTTATAAGAGTCGAGGGGCATGAAAGGGAAGCAGTGGTTGGGAAAGGAGTGAGACAGGGTTGTAGCCTCTCCCCGATGTTATTCAATCTGTATATTGAGCAAGCAGTAAAGGAAGCACAAGAAAAATTCGGAGTAGGTATTAAAATTCATGGAGAAGAAGTAAAAACTTTGAGGTTCGCCGATGACATTGTAATCCTGTCAGAGACAGCAAAGGACTTGGAAGAGCAGTTGAACGGAATGGACAGTGTCTTGAAAGGAGGATATAAGATGAACATCAACAAAAGCAAAACGAGGATAATGGAATGTAGTCAAATTAAGTCGGGTGATGCTGAGGGAATTAGATTAGGAAATGAGACACTTAAAGTAGTAAAGGAGTTTTGCTATTTAGGGAGTAAAATAACCGATGATGGTCGAAGTAGAGAGGATATAAAATGTAGACTGGCAATGGCAAGGAAAGCGTTTCTCAAGAAGAGAAATTTGTTAACATCGAATATAGATTTAGGTGTCAGGAAGTCGTTTCTGAAAGTATTTGTATGGAGTGTAGCCATGTATGGAAGTGAGACATGGACGATAACTAGTTTGGACAAGAAGAGAATAGAAGCTTTCGAAATGTGGTGCTACAGAAGAATGCTGAAGATAAGGTGGGTAGATCACGTAACTAATGAGGAGGTATTGAATAGGATTGGGGAGAAGAGAAGTTTGTGGCACAACTTGACTAGAAGAAGGGATCGGTTGGTAGGACATGTTCTGAGGCATCGAGGGATCACAAATTTAGCATTGGAGGGCAGCGTGGAGGGTAAAAATCGTAGAGGGAGACCAAGAGATGAATACACTAAGCAGATTCAGAAGGATGTAGGTTGCAGTAGGTACTGGGAGATGAAGAAGCTTGCACAGGATAGAGTAGCATGGAGAGCTGCATCAAACCAGTCTCAGGACTGAAGACCACAACAACAACAACAACATCGAATATCCACAGGACAAGTGGCCTGTAACCGAAAATATATCATGATCCATTGGTTCAAATGGTTCAAATGGCTCTGAGCACTATGGGACTTAACATCTCAGGTCATCAGTCCCCTAAAACTTAGAACTACTTAAACCTAACTAACCTAAGGACATCACACACATCCATCCCCGAGGCAGGATTCGAACCTGCGACCGTAGCGGTCGCGCAGTTCCAGACTGAAGCGCCTAGAACCGCTGGGCCACCAGCGGCCGGCTCTCTCCATTGGGAAAAGATTCCGGAATATACCCCCATTCGCATTTCCGGGAGGGGACTGCAAAGGTGGAGGTTACCATGAGAAAAATATTGAATAATCAAAGAAAGCAGTAGCACCTGACAATGGCCCGCAGTTGTTTCACTGAAATATTGTGCGGATTATACAATATTATCCGGCGTAACTGCCGGGAACCTATCAAGCAGATGCAGCGCCGGGAAAGCCTCAAATAGCACAATCAAAGAGAGGATAACGTTCTACAAGTCAGGGAGTGGAATGTCAGAAACTTGAACCTGGTACGGCAGCTAGAAAATCTGAAAAGGGAAGTGATAGGAATCAGTCTAGATATAGTAGGGGTCAGTGAACTGAAATGGAAAGAAGACAAGCATTTCTGGTCGGGTGAGTATAGGATAATATTAACAGCAGCAGAAAATGGCATAACGGGATTAGGATTCCTTATGAATACGAAAGTAGAGCAGAGAGTGTGTTCCTGTGAACAGTTGAGTGATAGGGTTATTCTCATCAGAATCGACACCAAAACAACACCGACAACGGTAGTTGAAGCACAAACGCTGACATCGCAATATAAAGAGAGAGAGAAAGTATATGACGATAATGAAAGGGTAATACATATGTAAAGGAAGATGAAAATATGGGAAGGAGTCGAAGAAAAGATTACAGGGCGATATAAGATTTAGACAAGGAATGAGAGAAGAGAAAGACTAATTCTATAATAATTTCAGTTAGTAATGACGACTACTCTGTTCAAGAATCACTAGAGGAGGAAGTATACTTGGAAAACGCCGAATCATACGGGAAGATTTCAAAATCCCTAAGCTTTCGCACTACTTAATCTAACTTTAACTTACACCAACGACTCGAAGCTGCGACGGGAGGGGGAGAGGCGGAGGGGCAAGGGCGGGAGGGGGGGGGGGGGCACCGTGACAAGGGGCCTCAGACAGCGCGGCTACCCCATGCGGTGGATGATTTCAATTAGCATACATCATAATCAGTCAGAGATTCTGAAATCAGATACACGATTTTAAGGAGTACCCAGGAGCAGATACAGACTCGATCACACTGCAGTAGCAATTAAGAGTAGGCTGAAGACATTAGTCAGGAAGAATCAATACGCAAAGTAGTGGAATACAGAAGTACTAAGGAATGACGATGTACGCTCGAAATGTCTTAGGCAATAGATACAGCGATAAGGAATAGCTCAGTAGGCAGTACAGTTGAAGAGGAATGGACATCTCTAAAAAGGGACGTAACAGAAGTTGGGCAGGAAAACATTAGTACAAAGAAGGTAGCTGTGAAGAAACCATGAGTAACAGAAGAAATACTTCAGTTGATTGATGAAAGGAGGATGTAGAAAAATGATCCGGGAAACTCAAGAATACAAAAATACAAGCCACTGAGGAATGAAATAAATAGGTAGTGCAGGGAAGCTAAGACGAAATGACTGCTTGAAAAATGTGAAGAAATTGCAAAAGGAATGATTGTCGGAAGGACCGACTCAGCATATAGGAAAGTGAAAACAGACTTCGGTGAATTTAAAAGCAAGGGTGGTAACATTAAGAGTGTATCGGGAATTCAACTGTTAAACGCAGACGAGAGAGCTGATACGTGAAAAGAGTACATTGCAGGCTTATACGAGGGGGAAGATGTGTCTGATGTGATAGAAGACGAAACAGGAGTCGGTTAGAAGAGATAGGGTATCCAGTACTAGAATCAGAATTTAAGAAAGCTTTGGAGGACGTAACATCAAGTAGGTCAGAAGGGATGGATAAAATTCATCTGAATTTCTAAAATCACTGTGGGAAGTGGCAACAAAATTACGATTCACGTTGGGGTGTAGAATGTATGAGTCTGGTGGCCATCTGACTTCCGCAAAAATATCATCCATACAATTCCAAAGACTGCAAGAGTTGACAAGTTCGAGAATTATCGCACAATCAGCTTAACAGCTCTTGCAACAAAGTTTTTTACAGGAATAACATATAGAAGAACGGAAAAAAACGAGTATGTGTTAGCTGACGATCAGTTTGGCTTTAGGAAAGGTAAAGGCACCAGAAATGCAATTCTGACGTTACGGTTCATAATGGTTGGGTTGATTTGCGGGAGGAGATCACTCAGTGGGTCAACGGTCTCTTCGGATTAGAGAAGAAACTCGGCTGTGCCCTTTCAAACGAAACCATCCCAGCATGTGCCTGAAGTGATTTAGGGAAATTTCGGATAATCTAAACGAGGATGGCCGGACACGGTATTGAACCGTCGTCTTCCCGAATGTGAGTCCAGTGTGCTAACCGCTGTGCCGCCTCGCTCGGTGCCGTTAATAATAGAGGAAAGACTAGAGAAGAATCGAGACATGTTCATGGGATTTGCCGACCCGTAAAAAGCGTTCGACAGTGCAGAATGGTAGAAGATGTTCCAAATGCTGAGAAAAATGAGGTTAAGCTATAGGAAGAGACGGGTAATATACAATTTGTACAAACGTTAGGAGGGAATAGTAAGATTGGACGAAGTGTTCGGATTATAAAGGGTGGAATACAGGGATGCAGTCGGTCGCCTCTACTGTTAAATCTGTGCATAAAAAAATGATGGAAATAAAAGACAGATTCAGGAGTGGAATTAAAATTCAAGGTGAAATGATATCAATGATATGATTTGTTGATGACATTGCTATGCTGAGTGAAAGAGAAGAGGAATTGCAGGATCACCTTAATGGGATGAAGTTTAATGCGTACAGAATATGGATTGAGAGTAAATCAGAGACAGGTGAAAGTAATAAGAATTATCAGAAATGAGAACAACGAAAAAGTTAACTTCAGGTCATGATCACGAAGTAGACGGGATTAAGGACTTCTGCTACCTAGACAGCAAAATAACAAGTGAAGGACGGAGCAAAGAGGACATCAAAAGCAGACCATAACTGCAAAAAAGGCCTTCTGGCCAAGAGAAGTCTACTAGCATCAAACATAATCTTTAATTTGAGGAAGAAGTTTCTTAGAATGCACGTTTGGTGCACAGCATTGTATGGTAGTAAAACTCGGACTGCGGAAAAATCGGAACAGAAGAGAATCGAAGCATTTGAGATTCAGTGCTTCAGACGAATTTTGAAAATTAGTTGAACTAATACGGAAAGGAATGAGAAGGTTGTGCGCAGAATTAGAGAGGAAAGGGATATGTGGAAAACACTGACAAGAGGAAAGTACAAGATGACAGGGCATCTTTTAAGACATCGGAGTATGAATTCCATGGTACTAGAGGGAGTGCGGAGGGAAAAAACTGCAGGGGAAGACAGAGATTGGAATATATCAAGGAAGTAATTGAGGACTATGTTTGAAGTGCTACGCTGAACTCGCATCAGACCAGTCAGAACGCTGATAAAAAAAAGGCAACTGTCTTTTCATAACTGCAATGTATTTTATTTCTTCCAGAAGCGTTTCACCTTTTACGGTAAAGCATTTCAGTGGAATCTAGAATGTTCCAGTTTTGTTTTGACATACGATATTTGTAGATTATGAAACAGTTCACGTCTTGTTGTTTTTTACGTAATAAACGTTTACAGTTATTCGAGTTTCTGTCGGCCATCTGCGTTTCCTCTTGTCTGGTCACGTGCTGGAGAACACGCTGTAACTTCACTTACGAAACAGAAGCACATTTTCACGTCACGTACGTCTTTCTTCACAATTTTCATGTTCTTTGTGATAATTGCCGAAGAGCACTACTATTCTTCTGTCACTAGTTGTAAATGTTTTACGAAAACTGTGGGTTTACTGTCGTAACTACTGTGTTTTCACTTCATGTCTCTTCCTGTTTGGTTTGTTTCCTAGCAAACCAACGAAGTATATATCGAAAACTAACGTCTGTTCATTTCCGTTCTCTTTATATCTCACTATGTGTTTGTGTCTGTTTGTGTGTGTACCAGAGAGACAATGGGAGAGAGAGACAGAGACAGTACGAGCGTTTGATGTCGGATACAGAGAATACATGCGAATCTAGAAGCATGGGACAAATGACTCCACATTTCCAGAATACTTAATAGAACACAATCACAAGCAAACATCTAGGTAATAAAACATGAAAATAGTAGTAGTCAACAACAAAAAATATCTCCTAACCATGGAAAAAATACCACATAAAAAAGCAAAGCATAAAAGGAAACCTTCATTAATAATGATTTACACATTACAAACAATTCACTGTTTATGCTAACAGACAAGATAATTGAGTAACCCTCCAACTGTGAATTATTACCATAACGATAGCACACAACCTCTTTCCTTGAACCTCTCTACAGGCCGGCCGCAGTGGTCTAGCGGTTCTAGGCGCTCAGTCCGGAACCGCGCGACTGCTACGGTCACAGGTTCGAATCCTGCCTCGGGCATGGATGTGTGTGATGTCCTTAGGTTAGTTAGGTTTAAGTAGTTCTAAGTTCTATGGGACTGATGGCCACAGATGTTAAGTCCCATAGTGCTGAGAGCCATTTGAACCATTTGAACCTCTCTACAGAATACTAATATCAGCTGAACTCAAACAGTTTTAACGGCTGTCTGAAAGATTCACGTTCAACTACCTACAAAACCAAAAAACCACTCACCCACACACACACACATATACAGGGTGAGTCACGTAACATTACCGCTGGATATATTTCCTAAACCACATCAAATACTGACGAACCGATTCCACAGACCGAACGTGAGGAGAGGGGCTAGTGTAAATGGTTAATACAAATCATTAAAAAATGCACGGAAGTATGTTTTTTAACACCAACCTACGTTTCTTAAATGGAACCCCGTTAGTTTTGTTAGCACATCTGAACATATAAACAAATACGTAATCAGTGCCGTTTGTTGCATTGTAAAATGTTAATAACCTCCGGAGATATTGTAACCTAAAGTGGACGCTTGACTACCACTCCTCCGCTGTTCGATCGTGTGTATCGGAGAGCACCGACTTACGTAGGGATCCAAAGGGAACGGTGATGGACCTGGGTACAGAAGAGACTGGAACAGCACATTACGTCCACATGCTAACACCATTTTATTGGTCTTTTTCAATGACGCACATGTTCATTACCATGAGGGGTGAGGTACACGTACACACGTGGTTTCCGTTTTCAATTACGGAGTGGAATAGAGTGTGTCCCGATATGTTAGGCCAATAGATGTTCAATGTGGTGGCCATCATTTGCTGCACACAGTTGCAATGTCTGGCGTAGTGAATGTCGTACACGCCGCAGTACCTCTGGTGTAATGTCGCCGCAGGCTGCCACAATACGTTGTTTCATATCCTCTGGGGTTGTAGGCACATCACGATACACACGGTACAAGATGGCCACCACAATGAACATCTATTGGCCTGACATATCGGGACACACTATATTCCACTCCGTAATTGAAAACGGAAACCACGTGTGTACGTGTACCTCACCCCTCATGGTAATGTATATGTGCGTCAGTGAAAAAGACCAATAAAAAGGTGTTAGCATGTGGATGTAATGTACTGTTCCAGTCTCTTCTGTACCTAAGGTCCATCACCGTTCCCTTTGGATCGCTACATAATTCGGTGCTCTCCGATACACACGATCGAACAGCGGAGGAGTGGTACTCAAGCGTCCACTTTAGGTTACAATATCTCCGGATGTTATTAACATTTTACAATGCAACAAACGGCACTGATTACGTATTTGTTTATATGTTCAGATGTGCTAACAAAACTAACGGGGTTCCATTTAAAAAAACGTAGGTTTGTGTTAAGAAACATACTACCGTGCATTTTTTTAAGGTTTGTAATAAACAATTACACTAGCCCCTCTCCTCACGTTTGGTCTGTGGAATCGGTTCGTCAGTATTTGATGTGGTTTAGGAAATATATCCAGCGGTAATGTTAGGTGACTCACCCTGTATATCTATCTATCTATCTATCTCTCTCTCTCTCTCTCTCTCTCTCTCTCTCTCTATATATATATATATATATATATATATATATATATATATATATATATATATATATATATATATATAACGAAAATGAACAGATGTTGGTTTCAGCATATACTTCGGTAGGTTGGCAAGTAAACAAACCAAACAGGAAGAGACATAATGTGAACCCCCAGTAGTTGCCATTCGAAATCGCAGTTTTCGAAAAAATACTTATAACTAGTCACAGAAAAATAGTAGTGGTCTAGAGCAATTAGCGCATAGAGCATGAAAATTGTGAAGAAAGAACTTCATAACGTGAAAATGTGCTTATGTTTCGTAAGCGAAGTTACAGTGCGACCTTCAGCATGTGACCAGATGAGCGGCAACGCAGATGCCATCTAGATACTCGAATAGCTGTAA
The DNA here is from genome assembly GCF_023864275.1 of Schistocerca cancellata. Taxonomy (NCBI): domain Eukaryota; kingdom Metazoa; phylum Arthropoda; class Insecta; order Orthoptera; family Acrididae; genus Schistocerca; species Schistocerca cancellata. The sequence continues at coordinate 256,493,031 of NC_064634.1, forward strand.
ATAATCTTTTATTTACGTATAACTAAAGACATGAACTGTTTTATATTCTACACTTATCGCATACCGAAGCAAAACTGTATAATTCTAGATTCTATTGGAGATGTCTTAGAGTAAAAGGCGAAACTCGTCTAGAACAAATAAAATATACAGCAGCAAGAAAGACGATTTTTATGCACAAAACTAATATTTATAGCTTGCTTCGGATGATGGTCACGCAAACAAACATGTTATACTTCCAAATATTAATCCGTATTGCGGTATGTAACAGGTCCTTCCTACCAAACCCTTTATTAGAATATCTGTCTTCTACCTCTTTCCATGGTTTCGTCTCTATACGCATGCCTTCGGTTATTATCTACCTGACCTCTCACCATAAAACATCTTATTCTGTTTTCGACTAATGAGGGCAAAAATTGAAAGAACAAATGGTGTAATTTAATGTTATGGCAGCAAATGCCATATTCGAGCAAAACCAGTGTCACTGCAGGCTACTTGCGTCGTTCATACACAAGTTACAATCACTTGTTTCGGAGAAAAAAAAAAAAACAACTGAAACTGTCAAAATGAGACATGGCAGACGCAACTTCATAACGCAGGGGAACGAATTGCTATGAAAGGCTCAGTCAGATCTGTGACAGGCCAAGCTCTGAATTATTTAGGTGGCAAAAGTTCGTTGACTATTGTTCATACAATGTGACTCAGATTCACATTCCAAGAAGTTTGGACAAAGTCAGCCTCAGGATATTGCTTTACTTGACGTTGCATCTCCGAAAAACCTCGTAATTACCGCCTGTCCTACTTAAGGGCCAGCAAATACAATGAGTGTTGTGTTTAATGTAACTAACATGAGCGTGAGGTGGCCAGTCTCGGTAACAACGCTCAACTCATCACATCGAATGGAACAATTGACTTTTATCCCTTTGAGTTCCATTTGTTTTTGCCTGAAACCAAAATATTAATAATTTTGTTTTGGAGTTCCATTGCCTTTAGCATGAAACCACCGATTCAGTCGCAAGACAGAAACATTTAACGGCTCACTGAGGTCATGTTACGAATGTAGTCACCAACTCCTAAAAAATCCTCGGTGTCATCCACCTGCCATTGCTGAGTAACTAAAAAATGTACCTACATAAACAGAACTCACGACGAGAGTAGTACGTGCCTGCAGGCAAGCTACATTGATGCTCTTTCACCCTACAATCCTGCTCTAGCGGCCGGTACTGAGCCGTTAGGAATCAGAGTGTGTCAAAGCAGTTGCCTGTCTGCAAGCGCGTAGGCCTTCGTCATGGGTTATGTCTGTACAGCGATATTTTGTAAATTCTCAATAAAGATGGGTGGATGCGAGAGAGTGTTTTGCCGAAATGGGGGGGGAGGGGTTGTCGTAGACCGATCTATGTTGTTTTATTCACGCACGAGTCAATATCGCACCACCTCATCATAAGTACAGGACGACGCTAAAAAGGCTGCTTGGAACCACCTTCAAATTTCGTGGAAATGTTTTGAAACGTTTCAAGTAATACCAGCAATATAAGAGACCAAAAATTGAGGTCGCGCAACACTGAAAACGCTGCGTTCATGTTCGAGGGACTGCAGTCCCACAGCGTCCTTAAAGAAGGGTTAAACCTTCGAGGGGTCAGCAGCGTCAAAGGGTGTGAAGAATGTCTTCTTCCTGTTGCTCATCGCACTGCAGACTGCCGCTTTAGGTCTTGAAACGTGCGGGGATCAGTGCTCTGGGGCAAGGAGCGGTTGCATTGACGCTATTTATGGCACCCCCTGCGGCCTTTTCGTGCCTGTTCTGAGCGGTGGTATCTGGAATGTTTTCCTCGGCCACTCATAGGAAAACCGAGTGATTTCAACGCTGTGCATTGCGATTGTGATCTCCATCGCAGGAGCAATAGAGGAACGGGTGGAATATAAGTAAGAGGGACTCTGACAACTTTCTAACCGTGTGACACGTTCACAGTGGCACTGGGAAAAACTGTGGTGATATTTGGTACCAACGTGACATCTTTAATTCACAGTATCCGTCACATGAAATTTCGAGGCGTACCCTTTTCTTTCGCAAGTGTCGACACCTTTCTATTTGAATAGTCGTCTGGACCGAGGGTGACGTCGCAAGAAGCCTTGATTTTGCACAATTACAGAGGAAGGCTCTACGCAGCTTTGAGCCATATTTGAATCTTAAGCGTTGCCATTGGAGGGAATTAAGAAGTTTGGAAAACGTGATCATCGTTCACACGTTCGGCATCACTTACATGATTCGCAAACACTTAGGAAACGTTCGCACATTTTTACTAGACATAATATTAGCCACAGACAGTTGAGGTACACAAATTCCGACCCAGAGGGGCAAAAGTGTGATGAAAGGAAGGGGATCCACCCATCGTCTGCTAGTAATCTAGCCAAATCCAGTAATATGCCGACTCTGTATAGAGATGACGTTAAGGGGGGGGGGGGAGAGGGTGGGGGGGTAGGACGTCAAACGGACCGCCTTGGAGCAGTAGAGGCTGAACAGGACATTTTATTTTCCACTGTCTATATTTTTAGAAATAAATTCATGAAATCTTGCCAGGATTACCAGGAAGGATTCAGGATTCACACTCACAGCCGTGGAAGTTCAAAAACATAACAAAATAATTTTATTTTATACGTAAAGTTTCATCATTTTTTCACTTACTGTTGGCTGCGTTTCTTGCTGCAGGTACAGTTTTCTTCATAAGTAAGAGAGATTTTTTCATGAATTTTGCACAGCATATAAACCATCCTTACACGTGTATGAAATTCTAGAATTTTCCGAATCTATTAAAAACTGTGATAAAAATTAAGATAATTAACTACAAAATTTGAGTTTTTTTACAAACACGAAGTTTAAAACGTAACAGCTCATTCATTTTTTTCCTAAATTAAATAAATTCTAGAATCTTATACGCCTTTGTATGGTTAGTATGCTGTGCAAAATTTATCGAAGGAATCTCTCTTACTTATGAAGAAAGATGTAACTGACATTTACTTGTTTTTTCCTGTAACTTTTACTTGTTCTTCCCGTAACTGCAGCGGTACAGCGTATCGCTATATAGAGAATTCTGAAAACCAGCAATTATTAATACGTACATACAAGGTCATGAAGTTAAATGTTTGAGAGAAAGATTTTGTGGTACAGAAGTAGTAGTATAAAGCCATTTTCAGAGCAATTTTGATATCAAATTGATATGCAAATTAATTAAATTGATCAATTAATCACCCCCGCCCCTGCACACACCCCACCACCACCGCCCACACCCATCCACCCCCAATCATCTACATCTACATCTACTTCTACATCCATACTCCGCAAGCCACCTGACGGTGTGTGGCGGAGGGTACCTTCAGTACCTCTATCGGTTCTCCCTTCTATTCCAGTCTCGTATTGTTCGTGGAAAGAAGGATTGTCGGTATGCCTCTGTGTGGGCTCTAATCTCTCTGATTTTATCCTCATGGTCTCTTCGCGAGATATACGTAGGAGGGAGCAATATACTGCTTGACTCTTCGGTGAAGGTATGTTCTAGAAACTTCAATAAAAGCCCGTACCGAGCTACTGAGCGTCTCTGCTGCAGAGTCTTCCACTGGAGTTTATCTATCATCTCCGTAACGCTTTCGCGATTACTAAATGATCCTGTAACGAAGCGCGCTGCTCTCCGTTGGATCTTCTCTATCTCTTCTATCAACCCTATCTGGTACGGATCCCACACTGCTGAGCAGTATTCAAGCAGTGGGCGAACAAGCGTACTGTAACCTACTTCCTTTGTTTTCGAATTGCATTTCCTTAGGATTCTTCCAATGAATCTCAGTCTGGCATCTGCTTTACCGACGATCAACTTTATATGATCATTCCATGTTAAATCACTCCTAATGCGTACTCCCAGATAATTTATGGTATTAACTGCTTCCAGTTGCTGACCTGCTATTTTGTAGCTAAATGATAAAGGATCTATCTTTCTGTATATTCGCAGCACATTACACTTGTCTACATTGAGATTCAATTGCCATTCCCTGCACCATGCGTCAATTCGCTGCAGATCCTCCTGCATTTCAGTACAATTTTCCAATGTTACAACCTCTCGGTACACCACAGCATCATCTGCAAAAAGCCTCAGTGAACTTCCGATGTCATCCACCAGGTCATTTATGTATATTGTGAATAGCAACGGTCCTATGACACTCCCCTGCGGCACACCTGAAATCACTCTTATTTCGGAAGACTTCTCTCCATTGAGAATAACATGCTGCGTCCTGTTATCTAGGAACTCCTCAATCCAATCACACAATTGGTCTGATAGTCCATATGCTCTAACTTTGTTCATTAAACGACTGTGGGGAACTGTATCGAACGCCTTGCGGAAGTCAAGAAACACGGCATCTACCTGTGAACCCGTGTCTATGGCCCTCTGAGTCTCGTGGACGAATAGCGCGAGCTGGGTTTCACATGACCGTCTTTTTCGAAACCCATGCTGATTCCTACAGAGTAGATTTCTAGTCTCCAGAAAAGTCATTATACTCGAACACAATACGTGTTCCAAAATTCTGCAACTGATCGACGTTAGAGATATAGGTCTATAGTTCTGCACATCTGTTCGACGTCCCTTCTTGAAAACGGGGATGACCTGTGCCCTTTTCCAATCCTTTGGAACGCTACGCTCTTCTAGAGACCTACGGTACACCGCTGCAAGAAGGGGGGCAAGTTCCTTCGCGTACTCTGTGTAAAATTGAACTGGTATCCCATCAGGTCCAGAGGCCTTTCCTCTTTTGAGCGATTTTAATTGTTTCTCTATCCCTCTGTCGTCTATTCCGATATCTACCATTTTTTCATCTGTCCGACAATCTAGAGAAGGAATTACAGTGCAATCTTCCTCTGTGAAACAACTTTGGAAAAAGACATTTAGTATTTCAGCCTTTATTCTGTCATCCTCTGTTTCAGTACCATTTTGGTCACAGAGTGTCTGGACATTTTGTTTTGATCCACCTACCGCTTTGACATAAGACCAAAATTTCTTAGGATTTTCTGCCAAGTCAGTTCATAGAACTTTACTTTCGAATTCATTGAACGCCTCTCGCATAGCCCTCCTCATACTACATTTCGCTTCGCGTAATTTTTGTTTGTCTGCAATGCTTTGGCTATGTTTATGTTTGCTGTGAAGTTCCCTTTGCTTCCGCAGCAGTTTTCTAACTCGGTTGTTGTACCACGGTGGCTCTTTTCCATCTCTTACGATCTTGCTTGGCACATACTCATCTAACGCATAATGTACGACGGTTTTGAACTTTGTCCACTGATCCTCAACACTGTCTGTACTTGAGACAAAACTTTTGTGTTGAGCCAACAGGTACTCTGAAATCTGCTTTTTGTCACTTTTTCTAAACAGAAAAATCTTCCTACCCTTTTTAATATTCCTATTTACGGCTGAAATCATCGATGCCGTAACCGCTTTATGATCGCTGATTCCCTGTTCTGCGTTAACTTTTTCAAATAGTTCGGGTCTGTTTGTCACCAGAAGGTCTAATATGTTATCCCCACGAGTCGGTTCTCTGTTTAACTGCTCAAGGTAGTTTTCAGATAAAGCACTCAAAAAAAAAATTCACAGGATTCTTTGTCCCTGCCACCCGTTATGAACGTTTGAGTCTCCCAGTCTATATCTGGCAAATTAAAATCTCCACCCAGAGCCATAACATGGTGGGGAAATCTACTCGAAATATTTTCCAAATTATCCTTCAGGTGCTCAGCCACAACAGCTGTTGAGCCAGGGGGCCTATAGAGACATCCAATTACCATGTCTGAGCCTGCTTTAACCGAGACCTTCACCCATATCATTTCACATTTCGGATCTCCGTCAATTTCCTTCGATACTATTGCACTTCTTATCGCTATAAACACGCCTCCCCCTTCACTGTTCAGCCTGTCTCTACGGTATACATTCCAATCTGAGTTTAGGATTTCATTACTGTTTACGTCTGGTTTCAGCCAACTTTCTGTCCCTAGTACTATATGGGCATTGTAACCGTATATTAATGAGAGCAGTTCTGGGACCTTTCTATAGACGCTCCTGCAGTTTACTATTAGCACATTAATATTGTTATTCCCTGTTGCATTTTGCCTACTCCTACCTTGCCGCGTCTCAGGAGGCGTCTTGTCGGGCCTAGGGAGGGGATTCTCTAACCTAAAAAACCCTCATGTGCACTCCACACGTACTCCGCTACCCTTGTAGCCGCTTCCGGCGTGTAGTGCACGCCTGACCTATTCAGGGGGACCCTACATTTCTCCACCCGATAGCGGAGGTCGAGAAATTTGTACCCCAGATCTCCACAGAATCGTCTGAGCCTCTGGTTTAAGCCTTCCACTCGGCTTCAAACCAGAGGACCGCGATCGGTTCTGGGAACGATACTACAAATTGTTAGCTCTGATTCCACCCCGCGGGCGAGGCTTTCCGCCTTCACCAATTCCGCCAACCGCCCGTACGAACTGAGGATGACCTCTGAACCCAGACGGCAGGAGTCATTGGTGCCGACATGAGCAACAATTTGCAGTCGGGTGCACCCAGTGCTCTCTATCGCCGCCGGTAGGGCCTCCTCCACATCTCGGATGAGGCCCCCCGGCAAGCAGACAGAGTGAACACTGGCCTTCTTCCCCGACCTTCCCGCTATTTCCCTAAGGGGCTCCATCACCCGCCTAACGTTGGAGCTCCCAATAACTAATAAACCCCTCCCCCCGTGTGCCTGCTCGGACCTTGCTGAAGGAGCAGCCACATGTCCACTCACAGGCAGAGCGGGCGATGCCACACGGCCAGCCTCCACATTGATCCCGACCACGCCCACCCCCACTCACCGTATGACGTCACATGTCTTTCTCAGCTGCATGTGTTCCCCAGCCCCTCCCCTCCCCACCCCACCTTCCCTTCACACCTACCTTTTTGGGGGGAATTTCGAATTTTGGTGGGAATGTAGAATTTTAGCAGGGATTTTTTTTGTCCCAGGGTTGTGCTGACATCCCATTCCATCCAATTAAAATTGGCAGTATCCTTTCCAGGACTCAGACCCTGGTCCCCCTCGGTGGAAAGCCCAATTACACCCCCCCTAACACAATTAAACCACCAGAGCCACTTGGAATTGATGGGAAATTAAAAATGGCGGTGCGCTCTTTGGGACTCGAACTCTGATTCTACTGGATGGAAAGTCCTAATGCACTACCAACACATGGAAACTGTCCAGATGTGGGAGAGGAAAGTTAGAGTAGTGAACTTTATTTATTTTGCTCGGGAAACTGACGCAAATATCGATCTTAATTACGTAATTAATCACAAAGATTTTGCCTAATTACGCAACTACATGCATAGCGCTACACAAAGACGGCATAAAAGCGCAATAACCCTCAAAAATTGACGATACCATACAACTGGTGTTATCCAAGGGGAAAGCACTTCGCAATACCACTCGAACCTAGTGAGACACACTCAAATTCTACCCTACACCTACAAGCTGGCAGGAGAAAGGCAGGGGTGTAAGGTACTATCTTTATTCTTTTTGGCAGGAACAATGTTCAACTGACGAGACGCTGGTGCTGGACAGAGAGGAGTTTAAAAAGTGCATTACCTGTGAGCATACAGTATCTATTGTTTTATGTCACAGTTCGTTACAGACATCTGCTGAAAAATCAACCTGCAGCCCAGGTAATCGATGCCAGTACATGTTACCACAACTGATGGAAAAGTGCATCATAGTTCTAATTAAACCTCGAAATAGTCGTGAAAAAGCGGCACTCGTAATGAAGCGGTCATATTGCAGCACATGTCCTAAAAGACTGTGGAGGGGTCAGTGGTTGAAAGTCTGTTCTCCTTGATGGGCATCTACCAGCTGCGGAACATCGAAGTCCTCTTCCTCCCTCCTCCTCCTACAGGGGAGGCGGGACACAGGCTTCTTGAAACAAACAGTCAGCTCCTCCACCAAGTGTCCCGTAGCTTCTCTGTACATTCACGGCCTGCCCAATACTGCCATCCTCTGCAGTCACTGGACACACTCGGCCATCTGTGCTACAACTATACCATATGCGGTTGGAGGTGACTGGTTGCATTCGAGTATAGCGCTACACTGTGCCGCACGACCAGAAAAACAGTGCGTTTGCGCTACATTTACAAGCAATTTTGCAACATGGAACGGTAAGTGATGTCATGATCACATGGATAGAAGTGAATAAAATCGATAAAATAGCGGAAATTACGTACAAATTGAGGGAAAACACGCCGAAATGCGGGGGTATTGACGGAGTACTGGCCTGTCTCCTGATTGGTGCAGAACAGCTCTTGTACATGGGAACGATTGTACAACAGCAAGAGGAATGTGGGAAAACAGCAGGATGGAAGGAACAGGATCTGGGGATACAAACTTTTCTTTTTCGTCGAAGCATCATTGTACTGTATGTCTATTGAGAAACTAGTGATTCACGCAAAATGACTACTGTGTTTGATGATTTCCTCGAAAAAAGATAACCATCTGCCTCTAAACTTACTTCCATATCGTTATAGGATGACGGAGAGTGGATGGAGTGATAGGGTGAGGTTGTAATGAGGTAGTATATAAGGTAAACTGATGATGCATTCTAGAGAGAGAGAGAGAGAGAGAGAGAGAGAGAGAGGGGGGGGGGGGACGTGTTGCAGCAGGTCATTTCACAATATTTTTCCGTTGCTCTGTCGGGATGCATCAGTTGTGGGATATAATCTGCATTCAACTCGCATACAAATGCGTGTTCTGGGTGTGATGTACAGCACTATTAACTTGCGATCGTTAACAGCAAACCTCTTGGTCATCAGGAGGCTTCCATCCTGTTTCAACACATTCTCCTAGACGAACGGAGATTTATGCGACGTACCCCATTTCCCTTCCCCATCTTGGGCATAAAATCGAGTGTTTAGTTCCATAGCTATGGTGATTCTAAGTTAGTGACAGGTGTTGGTGAGAATTACAATCCTCATGTATACATCTGCTTGAAATATGTCCTTTTTACTGATTTATTGACCGAATGATGTATAATTTGACATGTCATACACTTCTGCTATGCGTTTGTCCCTTACTTTGTAAAAGGCATTCCCCATTACTAACGATCATTTTATATAGGACTGATGTGAGCATAGTATACTTTCTGAACCATGATTGGATGTGTGTAGTGGGGGATGTACACCTCTGGAAAGCTATATTGTACGTGTATCACAAGGAACTGATGTTTTGAGGAAGTAGTTTTTCGTATTACAGTTTATCACCATAGTTTATAGTAGAGGAACCTGCCAGGAGAATGTACGTCATGCGCTGTAAATTTATTTCTTACATTGTGATAGTAACAGTGCTGCATTCCATACGAGCAATTGGTCAGAAACTGCAACGAAGTAACATTATAGCATGTTTTAATTGCAGACCATTGTAGCCTTAGAATTGCATGTGCTTATGTCCTCTCTTACCAATACCTTCTTGATAATGACCCCACACACTAGAACAATACTTTACAATTGCTAGTGCAGTTGATCTACGTAAAACGCAGCAAACTCCGTCCGTCTGGAGCTGAATCATGCATAAAAGCCATCCGTTTCTTGTTCTTAACCGTCTGTTATATCATCACAACAGTTTCATATCTACTGTACACCGATAAGGGGTGCTAACCTCTTTGACATAACGCGCATCTGGGGAAGTCTTGTACCCTTGGATGAGTGCGGGGCATCAGTTACAGCCTCAGTTCACACTGTTCCTACACGAAAGGTGGAATGTAGTGGTATGCTTCTGGTCAGCTGCAGGGAGTGTTGGTCAAAGACATTGTGAAGAGAGCTTCCGGTCTCTAACTTTGTCCTAAGAATGAGACAATGCCCTGTGACACCCATCGACAGAGACAAAGATCGTAAGTTACGCACTGTGATCAAAGTGCTAGAGAATGTAGGTCGTTGTCTGGTATACTTTGGTGAGTTTGTTCGAGAATTAACAATGAATGAACAGACTGCACAGTCATCTACTTACATTCATCATGGTAGTCGCAAAGTAGTGGAGGGGCTATTCAGCAATGATACAGAAACTGGTAAGCATGCTGCGCGTCATTGATCGGTGTTGAAATTACATTAAAATTGCTAAAACTGATAGCACTGTCAACTATGATACTTATTATTATAGTACATAGACAGTGGCTTTTCCATCCCAACAGTCCAGGTACGCTGTTGATTACCACATAATGTGATTTACACCGTGCGATGTCTAGTTTTCTGGGGGAGTTAATGGACCAAGCGTGTTAATCTCAGTTTAGAATCTGACACAGACATCGAAGTCGTGGCGGTAAAATAGATGAATGGAAGTGTGCAAAGCTTGTTACAGCAGAAAAAGCGGTGAATCAAACAACGACTGATAACATGTACAGTACAGGTGAAGAAACTTTACACCGATCTGCGCAAGCGACGTCGATTACTGGCCACCAGCTCCAATGGATAAATACCTGTATATTTAATAGGATCGCCACATATGCTCGATGCCATCACATAGAAGGTATTTGTTTTCAATATATCGGAAGAGAGAGATGCGGTAAAAATCTATCGGATGAAATTAATGGAGCATTTACAGTTCGTAATTTTTCTCGGCTGGATGGTACAGAATAATGATGCTAGAATGCTTGGGTGATAGACATGAATGGATCCTGAGGGACGCGGATCTGCTTCGATGCTGATTCTTCCTAATTTTCCCAGCAAGAAACACCACCGTAACTGTTCGTACTGTCGTCGTGTTGAAGGAGCAGGCTTTATTTCACACTGACGTTACACATTGTACACAGGTGGCGGAGCTACGACAACATGTTCCCACTTCCACCGAGTGGTCGAAACACGCTCCTGTAGCATTGGCTCAACTCACGCCGTTGCTACACAGGTTGCATAATTTGGTGGATATTGCTCTCTCCAGCTTCTAGGTGAAATTGCTAAAACTGATCTCGCTATCAGCTGCGGTGTGTATTACAGTACATAGCTCCATATCAATGTCTTCTTTCCAATCCTGACCGTCCACTGGGTATGCTGTTGATTACCGCGTAATGATTGACTGACATCACTCCGTTGACCTGAAGGGAACACTGGATATCTGCTACTTGTCACTGTGGAACATGGGATTAAATGTAGGAGTCATCACATCCATATAGTTCTTAGGGAGCCCCCCCTCATTGCTACAGACTCGTTCTATTTCTATATGCAACTATACCCTGTACAGGTTTTTATTTTTTTCTACCAATAACAGCGACTCTTTTTATTTGTGGTACCTCATGTGTGTTATGATCAGCACATTCCGGCGATGGTCAGCACCGGAACAGTAATCATGTACTTGTCTGAAAAATGAAGGAACAATGCTTTTCTAAACGAAGCAGCGAGACATCCACTACCCTTTCGATGGGAAGATAAGATTAACTGTACAGGTAATCACCTTGGAATAGTTGTTGGAGGCCTTCTACGATCTGGAGACTCTTCCAGTTTCCATATGTTGTGATGTGTTTCACATTTTTTTCAACGAGAAACAACGTGTCTATGTTTTATTTCTACTAGCCTGTGGTGTGGTAGCTGCATAGTTTATGCCATGCAACGTTCAGTTTTCTGTGAGAGCCAGAGGATGGAAACATGTTATTGTCAGTTTAGCAGCAGCTGACATGGGTCAAAGTCATGGTAGGAAAAACGAAGTGCATGGCGGTGTACACTGATTGGGTATGTTTCAACAACAAAAAATGTATTAAATCGGTTATGAAGGAGCAATACAAGCGCCCTCTCGTGTGATTGATACTCTGTTGGATATGGTCATCCTACAGTACAGGTGACGAAACTTACACTTGTCTGTGGAAGCGACTTACTTTTAAGGGAACGGATGGAATCTATGTTATGTATCTGATCACATTTGGTACCTCTCCATAGGTTTTGGCAGCGAATTCAGTACAAACTACAATATTATGAGTGCTAAAAAATCTTTTTGCATCTGTCGATAAGGAATGGCTGACATTGATACTGTGCATTCGCTAAGTCAAACATCTGAGAATGTGCAGCAACTAACGAATGGTACTGGGTGTATATAAAATGTAGAAGTAATACCCGCTATCCCCACGTGTGAGGACACTATAGCAAGACACGGTGATTCGCAGGACGGCGCGGCAGCGTACGCAGTACGGTGTACATCTGGTGGTCGGTGGTACAAACGTTCCTAAATGGTTAAATAGAATATTTAATATGTAACTCTCAAACAAGGTATCTACATCAAATCCCCTCCGTTGTTACAATGGATCGACATCCTTATAGTGGACTTACACGACAGTTCATGCAGGTAACTTCCTTGGGCTGCGACCTTTGAAGTGGTAGGTGGTACGGCAGAGGCGGTCATAAATCATTGATAAGATTGTAGGAGGTGTGGCAACTATGCATGATGCACAACCAATAGGATAGCTGCCCTTGAATAGGACAAGGGACCTAGAGGATGTGGCAGAGGTGGTAAGACCCATAATTATTGTAAAAGGGTGTGGGAGATAAGGCAACAACGCATACTACCCTACTGCCCTTTAGTTGGCAAAAACACGATGCTGCATCCATGATCTTCAGATTTATAAAAAACGACAAAAAAGGCAAAGGAACCTATTTACAAGCTGTCAACAGAAGGTAAAATAAAAGGTAAAATAATTGGAATTACACAATAGACAATAGATAGGAAACATATCCATGAAATCATTATTGTTACAGTAACGTGCCATATGCGGTTTGCCCGGACAAGTTACTTCAGTTTCTCTGCCTCTACGCTAAAATTAAAAACGACAGGATATTCGACCATACGGTGGCGAAGCATCAAATACAGATACCACCAAGCAAGAAAACGTAGTCATCGTTTCGCTAAGTACAGTACCAATAGAAATAACGGAATAATAATTTCAAGTTAAAAGATAAAGTACAAAGATATATAAAATGACAGAATGAGAAATTTTGTGTAAGCGACCCATGGCCATCGGCAGCTAGCTGCTAAGTAATGTACAGTAAGTATGGTGTGTCTGATTTATACCACAATTACCATTGTTTCAGTAAAAACGCCGTCATAATTGTGCAAAAACCTGTAATACGCAATCATCGAAATGTACGACATAAAGCACAGACAATTGCAATAACCGTTAGGCGGAACAAGTACACTTTTTCCTCGTGTTTTCAAACTATTCTCCAGTGTACAATAAAGTGCGTAACAAATGCAAAACAAATCCATTACAGGTGCAGTTCAAAATGTTGACAGCATGAGCACGGCAGAGTGTATATCTCCTGTTAAGGCGCAACTAATTCTGCCGAAAAAACAAATCGGAGACAGGAATGAGCAACACTGAATGCAATCTTGGCGACGAAGAGTAGATTAGTGCTTGTTGGTGTCAACTGCAAGTACCGTAGATTAATGGAAATAATTTATTTCGAAAGAAGACACTCAGCCTATAGTATCTACAATTGCTCTCTTGACAAAATGTTTTCAGTGCACTGCAGCTACGGATATAAGCAGGGGATGAAAACAAACGAAATTCAATTACACAACAGCGAGCCCTAGCAGAACACGTGTGCCTGATACCAAATTAGTTCGAAAATGTTCCTATACAACCTGTGAAATTTTGTAGGTGGAGTTCCAGATCACCCTGCACAGCAGAGAAACTTGAATGTTTTCAGTTTAGGCATTGCTGACGATAATGTTACTACTGTTATATACCTTCTGTATATATTTTTGTCTGTTTCAGCCTTCTGTATCATTCTAGATAATTAGCCTAAAAGCCGGCCGAGTGGCCGTGCGGTTAAAGGCGCTGCAGTCTGGAACCGCAAGACCGCTACGGTCGCAGGTTCGAATCCTGCCTCGGGCATGGATGTTTGTGATGTCCTTAGGCTAGTTAGGTTTAACTAGTTCTAAGTTCTAGGGGACTAATGACCTCAGCAGTTGAGTCCCATAGTGCTCAGAGCCATTTGAACCATTTTTGAACCAATTAGCCTAAAACTGACAATCAATGATCAGACTTTGTTTTCCCATCGTGCAACTGTAGATTGTTCTCGTTTGAAACCAACTATTCTTGCGATCAAGATTAACAGTTAAGAACATTTTGATGTATTATAACAACGTGGTCCATTCCTCGTGCGTGCTCCGTTCGTTGACCAAGACAAGCTTCGCAGAATTCATTGAAATTAGAAGGCGCTTTTCAACGTACCTGAGAAGCTGTTGATGGGTTTCAATACAGAGACACAATTCTCTGTATACATTGTCTCCGGTACTTTTAATCGCGTGCCGCTTGCGCCAAAATCCGTCGCCACGCATCCTCAGCCGGGCCACGCGCGACGCGAGGATCTTCATCTGCGCGGCCACCAGGATCATGACGGACACAAAGAGGCAGTCAATGCCGAAGCTGATCTGCGTCATCCACGCTCCGGCCATGCACTGCACAGCGTATGACAGCTCGTAATAGTTGCTGTTGTTGTCCCAGGGATGCTGCGCTAGGGGCAAACGGCGCGCACCCCCTTTCATGATGAGCGGCATGGGGTACCACGTGACGTACTGGGACACCATGAGCAGCAGCATGGCCGTGGTGAGGCGCGCCGCGGTCCTCTTGGAGCGCCACAGCAAGTGCCCGAGGACCGGGTCCTGAGAGCAGGATTCGCTCTGTAACAGCATCAGATCGTCCACTCGTCGGACCAGAGCGAAGTACTGCCGTCTGCGCCTCACGAAGAGCGCCATCTTGACGACGATGCTGCCGATGTTGAAAGTACTTATGAGTACCAGCGTCGCTTCCTCCATGTCTCCCCACTGGAAGAAGAAGGATGTCGAAGCCTCACTAACGTACCAGATGCCCAGTGCGAAGTTAAAGATGCTGTAAACGTGGTATAATCGACACCTCGATAGAGGCCACGCCCCAAAATAACACAAGTGGCGCATGTTCAGCTTCAAGACTGACCGCTCGCTTTCTGACCAGGACAAAGGATACTCTGTGACATCCCTTTGCCTGCTTTTCATCGCTCCTCTTCCGCCTGCGAATCAAAATACTACGTCTGAATCGACTTTCGTAACACAGACCGGTGCAGACAGCTGAGCGAAATTGTAACTACTCCGTTCAGCCTCTCAAGCCATTTACGCTGAACGTTGCTTGTATACATATATATATACAGGACTGCTACCTGAACAAATTTTACAGGTCGAGATGAATTCTCAATTACAAAGTAATATTGCAGCACTTCACATCTGATTTATTCATCATCTTCGTCATTTATTCTTGTCTGAGTTATGTAACGTAAACAAACACAGTAAGTCAATGGGGTTTAATAAAACAGCCTTACTGAAACGTTAAACAATCCAGTTTGAGATGGATACTTATAAGTCACGTGACGATGTATGCTGTTCATCACGCCCGTAAAAAGTTAATAACGAAAATCTATAAAAAGTATACTTACAACCCTCGTTTTTAAGCCATTACGATATGTACTGTGAACGTCAAATTTGTCACCAAGTTACATCTTGAGACAACAATCCAAGTCGCGTACGTAGTGCGAGTAATATACAAAGACAGATGACCACAAAATAAAACTAGCTTTACAATAAAGCTATTTAGATGAATAAAGATTAATCCCAGGGTGTTATCACTCTATGTAACATTCAAAGGCTTGTTCGTTTTACTCAATAAGAAAACGTATACCTGGACATGGATTTCCTTATTCTCTTTGCTAGTGATATTTGAGCGAAATACGACCCTGTAGGCAAGGACAGAGTTAACTTCGTTCCAAACTGCTGTGTGGTAGACAGCACATCAAAATATTTATTTGGCAAATATCATGTTACTTTTGTTTGCATTTGGAAAATTTGATAGATAAACCTGCAGCGTACTATGTTATTCAAGGAAACTTACTGAAACAGTGGAAACAAGTGGTTATCGATAACCGGTAAATTCTCCGGTATGTGGCACAGACGTAATTTAGAGAGGACATGAACTCGGAATCTATCAAGCACGAATTTTTATTCTGAAATTATTTGTCGCTGACCTTTTGTTGGCGACCAACTTATGACAGTGGTAGAACAATATCACGTCTGAAAGACATGAGCTAGCCACGAAAAAATTTTCCGACACTTAATGTGAGATGACGATAAATATCAGTTGCAATGTAATCTTGAACTTAAATCACTTTCTCATACTTAATATCCACAAGGTATCAAGTTAGAAGTTCTCTAGCTACACCGATGCATCATTTTCCCCAGTCGATACCGATGCTCGACTGAAAGGTCTCTGATCACAAGGCTAACAAAACTATTGGACTTGACTGTTTAGGCTAAACGTGTGTACTGTATTAAAGCTATTTTGATGGCAGTCTTAATTCTTTCATATCGATAAGACTGTACATTTTTTAAACTAGTAACATAATGTGTGCGAGGTTAAACTATACTTTTTCAGACAATTTGAACAATGAAACGGAATGTCTTTAACACTGAACTCTTGATATTTGCAAATGAAATAGGTTTTTTAAATGTATTAACTATTTTCCCTCTCTTGAGAATTGAAATTTTTATTGTTGCTTTCACTTTCCGGTTATCGGTGTGAAGCACAATGTAAAACAGAGACCATTAAAAACAACATTGACAAGATATTCTTGATTGCGTCCCGTTTAAATTTGAGCAGTATATTTGTTCTTAGGTACATAATCATGTTGTCCCTCGGAACAGTTTTTCACATTGTAAAGAAACCTACTTTTGCGGAGTATCGTCTGTTGTTTCAGTAAAATATTGCAGAACATTTAAATTTGACACTATCGTTTCCAAATGGAATAACCAAATACATTAAACTTCTATTGTAAGGTTGGTTTGAGGCAAAACAGTGCAATGTGTGCCAAGGTGCAACCATCTGCATCTACGTCGAAAGAGATAAAATAATTAATTACAAAATTACAATGTGTTATATTTGTTCCACAGTTCCTTTTGCATAATTAGATTTCTTGGGCTTTATCGAAATAAATTAAGCTATAGCAGAACGGTAAAATCGTGAGAAGTCAGTGACGCCAATAGCATCACATTTAATAGAGCTCGATATTGCAGGAAACATAGGGTGAAATTAATATTATTTATCTTTATATGCGTCGAAAGTAATTAAAGTTTTACAGTTCTCTGTAATTTAGTTGCAAAGGTATTACGAATGCAGCTGCCTGATTGCCGGACAAAGCATTAGTATCAATTTGCTTCACAGATACCTGTCTGACATTTTGTTTGTGGCTGCAAATATTTTTCTCGCTAAACCTGACATTTATATTAATTTTAGAGAGAAATTAGTGAGAATGTAAACCTGGAGGAGAGTACTGTAAGAAAATGAGTCACAAATTGCCGGCAGTCCGAAAAAGGAGAGATACTAAACATCTGAGGTGTGATGTTACAGATGAATACAGAAAACTAAATAGACTACTAAGATACAAGATGAGGAATCTAGTATCAGAGTTGATGATGACAGGAATAATTGAAAAATGTTGACTAGAGAAAAATACGTGAGGGTGTGTTAAGGCTTCAAGTTTATAGCATTAGTGACACTACAGGGAGTCGTATTGGGCAAAACCACTGAGGAAGACTGATGTGTTGGCAAATGTGCCAACACCTTGTAGATAGAGGAGGCTGAAATGCACGCTATCTAACGCAGACGGGCGTGAAGTCTGGAACAGGATACTTTATGAATGCACTAAAGAAAAGTACGTAGCGTCTGTTTACTTAACTTTAATTCATCCTTGTGGTACATCGCTCTTGACTATACAAATGAGACTCTCTCCAGATATGGTTAATGGCGCCTTGCTAGGTCGTAGCCATGGACTTAGCTGAAGGCTATTCTAACTGTCTCTCGGCAAATGAGAGAAAGGCTTCGTCAGTGTAGTCGCTAGCAAAGTCGTCGTACAACTAGGGACGAGTGCTAGTACATCTCTCTAGACCTGCCGTGTGGTGGCGCTCGGTCTGCAGTTACTGACAGTGGCGACACGCGGGTCCGACATGTACTAATGGACCGCGGCCGATTTAAAGCTACCACCTAGCAAGTGTGGTGTCTGGCGATGACACCACAACTACCTCCCCCTTGGGAGTTCCCTCCTGGTGATCCGTATGGAGGACAATTCCGGAATCTTTTACCAATGGAGAGATCATCATGACACTTTTTAAATTTCGGGCTGTATGTCCGGTTGATACTCATTATGTGTCTTTAATTGCAGTGGTTTGCGTTTCCCTACGCATTCTCATATCGTTGATCATTGCTGACTCTTCCGCCTGTTAGGGGCGGCTTCCCACTTCGAGGGAAAAAGAGTACCCTGGACCTGTGTTCGCCCCTCCGCCCTCTTTGACAAGGCGGTTGGAAGAACGAAGGTGACTTGCTGTGTCGCAAGTATTCGGCAACCATTGCTGATGACTTTCATTCGAATCTTAAGCAGTGGGGAGTTCCGAACAGGGACTGACGACGTTTCATTTATTAGTGAAAGACACTACCCCTGGGCCATGGGCGCTGTCCCTGAAAAGTGCTGAGGAGTTGTAGAGGATTGACTTCAGAATCAAATCAAGGATAGGGACCGCTGTCCGTATACGTTGTCCAACAACGCTACAGAGTGTCGAAATCACAAACGCCGGCTGCTTCTTCTGGGCGACGCCTTCGGCAGTAAAAGTGACATAGCACGCCGACGGACCGTGGGCGTAATGTTTCACAATGTTGTTTGTTATTCGGTGATCGCGCGACTGATCGTCACGATCGCCAGTGGAGAAGATGGAGCTGCTTTCTGAGTAGGATGATCTTTTTTCAAGCGAAGACTTTGTTCATCAGGTGGCTATGCGGGACTGTATCGAACGCCTTTGAGAAGTCAAGGAACACGGCTTTATCTTGGACGCCGGTATCTGTTGCTACTGGGTCTTGAGGACGAACACCAGAGGGTTGTCTCACATAGCTTTTGTTTACGGAGCTCATGTAGATTCCTACAGCAGAGATTTTTGGTCCCAGAAATGCCATAATATGGCAGTATTAAACATGTTCCTAAATTCTACAACAGACGACATCAGAGATGTACATCTTCCAGTTTTTATATATGTTTGATAACTACTTTATAAGATTATAATAGCTTCTACTTTTGTCCACTCATTAGCTTAGCTTCGCTCCTCTTGTGATCTGCGATACTATGCTGCTAAAAGATGAGGCAGCATTTTCGAAAACTGTGTGTGGAATGGTACGTGTATCCAGTCAGGTCCAGTGGCCTTCCGTCTGTTGAGAAATTTTGTTTACTTTTCTGTCCCGTTGTCACTTATTTCGATGGCTGTCATTTTGACACTAGTGCGACGATACAAAGGAGCAAGTGCGATCTTCCGCAACGAAACAGTTTTAGAAACAGTTTCGATGCCGTTACGGTCATAGAGTGTCTGGTTAGATGGCTTCGGTACTTTTACTGACTTAGCAGAAGATCAGAGTTTCCGTCGAGGTGACAGATAGAAGTTTACTTTTGAATTCACCAAGCACTTCACACCTGGCTCTTCTTATACGTACTAATTTTGGCTTCGTTCACTTTTGTCAATGTGGCGTTGGCTGCTTTTACACTTGCAGTTAAGCTTCCTTTGCTCTGGTACAGGCATTCTAGCACGGCTGTCGAACCATGGCTGATCTTTGCGATTCCTCACAATTTTGCAAGGCACATACTTGTCTAAAGCGTATCGTGTAACACGGTTCAGCTTTGGCTATTGGTGTTCCTCTTTGTCAGTGCTCGGGATGACATTTTCTCCTTGACCAGTCAGGCAACTTGAAATGTGTTTTACGTCGCTCTTCAAAAATGTCGTCGTGCATTCCTTTACAGGCGTATTCAATGATACGGTAAGGACTTTATGATTACTGAGTCCCTCCTCTACGCCAGCTCAATTGAAACTTTTGTGGCTTTTGGTGACCAAGTGATCAAGTATGTTATCTCACAAGTCGATTCTCTGATTATCTTCTAAAGGTAATTTTCAGATAAGGCATTTACAACTATTTCTCGTGATGCCTCTCCCTTATTAAAAATCTTAATCAGTTGAGTCTCCCAGTCTCGAGCTGGTAAGTTGAAATCTCCACCTAATGCTGTAACACAACCAGAGACTCTCTCCAGATATGGTTAATGGCGCCTTGCTAGGTCGTAGCCATGGACTTAGCTGAAGGCTATTCTAACTGTCTCTCGGCAAATGAGAGAAAGGCTTCGTCAGTGTAGTCGCTAGCAAAGTCGTCGTACAACTGGGGCGAGTGCTAGTACGTCTTTCTAGACCTGCCATGTGGTGGCGCTAGGTCTGCAATTACTGACAGTGGCGACACGCGACACACGGTGACACCACAAAGACAGACATTGCAGTGTATCTAACAAACAAGTGAGGACGTGATCACTTCAACCATCACATGCCGAATCTGCCGAATCTTCAATAGTCGGCAGGTTATGGTTGAAGTGATCACTTCAGCGAATATCAGCTAATAGGAGTAGATTTTCAATACCTTGTTGATGTACAACGTACGTAATGCAACAAACTTTTTTAAATGCACCATGCCTTAGTGGATACTACATGACATGTGAGCCATTGGAAATGACTGTGCGTTATTCCTCAGTTGGATAGTGGAAACACACCTAATTTTAATAAAATCGAGAGTCTCAAGAAGAATAACAAACGCACACTGGTGCGAGTAAATAAAAATAAAAAGGGTGATTACCCTTTAATCTCCCGTCACAACAAGATTCTTACAGACTGTATATTTTCTAAAAACCTTACTCAGTAAAATAGGATACCTCGGTGGTAAAGGCGTTAGAATGTGTCATATCGTGCTCATATTCGTCTGACGGGCCTTCTTCAAATTTCTGCTTACAAGTGCCTCTCGCTAATGCTGATGGTTTCCTCGGTGAATACGTTACTAAGCAGAGCCAACAACTTTTCTGCAATTTGTGGGAAACCTTTCCCATGCAATGCTTTTAGTGGTTGCATCATTATTAGGGTTGCCAGGTGACCCAATTAGTCTGGATTGTCCCGGTTTTAAATTTCAAGTCCCGATGTCCCTGCTACATCTTTCGGGACGTTCAGATGTCCCGGGTATCTCCATTTTGATTCTTAACAACTGAGCTGGCGTGAGGTACGCGCGAAACACGCGGCCGCAAGGGGCGGTATGTCTGCGGGACCACAACGCAATGTCAGGGTTGCCGACCTGCTGCGCTAGATGAGTGAGGGAAGAGGAGGAAAATTTTGTAAGCATCCATTACCTCCTTCTTTTGTTTTGAGAGCAGCCATTTTTGTGTTTATCTACTGAGTGAAAAAGCTATTTTTATCAGTTGTTGCCTTTATTTTTAGAATGACTTGTAGTTATTGTTGAGTTCATTAAGAATGAAAAATACAGAATTCGTTTTGGCAGCCGGTCGAGGAATTCAGGGCTGATCAGACCCCTTACTGCTTTCCCTAACAGCGGTAAAAGAAGCGCGTCACAATTTGTTCTAGCTTGGGACTATATAATTTACATTGATGTAATAAGTAAGTGTTTCTGATGCACTGCACAATTTGTATTGTTCTTCCATGTTGATCGTAAGTTATTTTTTCTCCTTCGATAATTTAGAAAGAAAAATTTGTTTTCTTACAATCATTTTATTACCAGTATGACAAAAAGCATGCGTCGAATCAGTAGCTAAATGAAAACAGCTAAATGAAAGCTAAATGTAAATAGCTAAATAAAAAAACTAACAAAATGAAAATAAGGGGAAGAAAAGTGATGTGTTACTGATACGAAAACTAGTTTCTTACTCTTTCTTGAATAATTAGACGTAAGAGCTAACGCACGATAGGGATGACGTAGGTCTAGGACTGTTCTTTCTAATGAGCGACCGCGGAGCAGTGCGTAAACATTATTTATTTGCCTTACATTACGTTCTTAACTTCAGAATTACAGTGCAAAAAGTTAAGAAAAATGAAGAGAAAGTCATTCCATTAGCTTGCCGTCATGAGGAAACCCTTCTTATCTCTGTAGATGCTACTACGAATAGCATAGTCTCTGCTGCGTGCTACATCTGAAACATCGAGTTCAGAAGAATGTAACGAAAATTTACGTAGCTGAACTTTACTGACGCATGAAGCCAGATCGTCTCAGAGGGCTGCGCTTTTATGTAACGCTTGCTCTTGCTTCAGTGTTGTATGAGAAGTTTAAAGAGTCATAGAAACGGGAAGGGGAAGCCTATGTTTCACAGGGCGGACAAAAGTGCAACTAGAGCGAGGGAATGAACATAATAATATTTTGGTTTCCTAAAATCAAAATTCACTTACTGTACAAACTATCAAGAATAAAGTTTGTTGCAGTGACAACTTAAATCGGTAATTTCTCTTAAAGTATTTTCTATTGCGAATCACGTAATTTCTTGTATTTATAGAAATTACTAGCGGACCCGGCAATTCTTCTTAATTGCTAAATATGTATGGCAATTCCATATACATCCTAATTTCCTTGCCATCTCTCTCTCTGCCCATCTCCTCATCCCTCACCTATCTTAGTTTATGTTTTCCTCCTCTCCTCTCTCTTTGCATAACCTCCTCCCACCCCCCCCCCCCCCCCTCTATGTCCATCTCCTCCTCCACCTCCGCCGCCCCTATCACGTCTGAATATTCAGTAGAATATTGTGAAAAACTGGAAATAAATCGGTTAAGATATTTTCAAGATTTGTGGTAACAAGCATTCCTCTATGTATTACTGTATTACATGTGCATAAATTCGATGTTTTACCCTTAAAGAGTGCAGTTGGACTAAACTACATGGCCAATTCCTTTTGATCCCTTCCTTGCTGCTCAAACGTCCCTCATTCGCACGCTGTGTTTCTGTTTCCGGTCCTCTGTCCATGCTTCTTGTCGGCTTCGTGTCTTCGGCTTCATCTTGATTGCCTTTTTCCTTGCTCATATTTCTTTCACCTTCCGGCTGTGATCTTGCTTGTGTTCTTCAGTCCATTTTACGCCTGTTCGTTTGTCACAGTGTATGTCATATAGTTTACTTTTCTTAATGATGTTTCTGAATTTTATTCTGTCGTTTATTGTGACTGCTGTATTGTTGAGTTGGCTCAGGTCTTTTTTACCTCTGCCACCTATTTTTTGTTTCTAGTGGTTACCCAGTCAAAGATCTGTTTGGTCAGTCTGTGTGATGGCATTCTGCATAGGTGTCCATATAATTGTAGTATGCGTTTCCTAATCTTTTCTGTGATTGTCTCCGTATGTTTGTATAGTTACTCAGTAGGTTTCTTGATCCCTATTCCATTGTTGTTAGTTGCGCCAAATATTTTCCTAAGTATTTTCTGTTCTCCTTTTTCTAAATGTCTGATACGTGTACGCCCTAAGAGTAGTATGGTCTCTGCTTCATATAGTGCCTCGGGGAGCACCACCGTGTCGTAGTGGCGTAATTTGGCTTTTTTTGAGATAGCCTTCTTGTTGTAATGATTCTACACTACTTCGTATGCCTTGTCCAGTTTAGTTTTTCTTTCTTTGTTTGAGTCTCTGTGATGTCCGCTCATTTGTTATGTTTCACCGAGGTATTTGAAGTTTGCCGTTTTGGAAATAGTGCCATACTTCGTGTTATTAGATGAGAGTTTCTTTGTGCTCTTGAACTGTGTCTTTTCGTAAGAAATCTGTAGTCCAGTTTTGGAAGCGATTTCGTGTAGTTTTTCAATAGCGTCATTTGTTTCGTTTATACCTTTCGTGACAATCGCCAAAACGTCTGCAAAATCCAGGCATTTAATCTGTAGGTTTCCTAAGATTATTCGCTGTTGTGATGTTTCCCATTCTTTTATTAACTTATCTAACACTAGTTTGAAAAGGAAAGGTGAGAGGCCATCTCCTTGTCGGACTTCTGTACGAATTTGAAAGGGCTGTGATAGTTCCCCACAGATCTTTACTTTGGAGGTCGTGTTGGTCAAGATTTACTCTATGATAGTACGTGTTTTCTTGTGTACTTTGTAATCTGCTAGAATTTTGAAGAGGGTTTTCCGGTCGATAGAGTCGTAATGAAGCAGGCAAAAAGGAATACAAAGTCTCAAAAATGAGATCGACAGGAAGTGCAAAATGGCTAAGCGGGGATGGCTAGAGGACAAAGTAAGGCTGTAGAGGCTGATCTCACTAGGGGTAAGATAGATACTGCCTACAGCAAAATTAAGAAGACCTTTGGAGAAAAGAGAACCAAGAGCTCAGATGGAAACCCAGTTCTAAGCAAAGAAGGGAAAGCAGAAAGGTGGAAGGATTATATAGAGGGTCTATGCAAGGGTGAGGTACTTGAGGACAATATTATTGAAATGGAAGAGGATGTAGATGAAGATCAAATGGGAGATATGATACTGCGTGAAGAGTTTGACAGAGCACTCAAAGACCTGAGTCGAAACAAGGTCCCGTGAGTAGACAACTTTCGATTAGAATTACTGACAGCCTTGGGATAACCAGTCCTGACAAAACTCTACCATCTGGTGAGCAAGATGTATGAGACAGGCGAAATATCCTCAGACTTCAAGAAGAATACAATAATTCCAATCCAAAGGAAAGCAGGTGTTCACAGATGTGAAAATTACCGAAATATTAGTTTAATAAGTCACAGCTGCAAAATACTAACGCGAAATCTTTACATACGAATGGAAAAACTGGTAGAAGCCGACCTCGGGGAAGATCAGTTTGGATTCCATTAGAAATATTGGAACACGTGAGGCAATACAGACCCTACGAGTTATCTTAGAAAGAAGATTAAGGAAAGGCAAACCTACGTACGTAGCATTTGTAGACTTACAGAAAGCTTTTGACAACGTCGACTGGAATACTCTCTTTCAAATTCTAAAGGTGGCAGGGGTAATATACAGGGAGCGAAGGGCTATTTACAATTTGTACAGAAACCAGATGGCAGTTACAAGAGTCGAGGGACATGAAAGGGAAGCAGTGATTGGGAAGGGAGTGAGACAGACGGGGTTGAAGCCTCTCCCCGATGTTACTCAATCTGTATATTGAGCAAGCAGTGAAGGAAACAAAAGACAAATTCGGAGTAGGTATTAAACCCATGGAGAAGAAATAAAAACTTGAGGTTCGCCGATGACATTGTAATTCTGTCAGAGAGAGCAAAGGACTTGGGAGAGCAGTTGAATGGAATGGATAGTGTCTTGAAAGGAGGATATAAGATGAAAATCAACCAAAGCAAAACGAGGATAATGGAATGTGCTCGAATTAAGGCGGGTGATGCTGAGGGAGTTAGATTAGGAGATGAGATACTTAAAGTAGTAAATGAGTTTTGCTATTTGCGGAGCAAAATAACTGATGATGGTCGAAGTAGAGAGGACATAAAATGTAGACTGTCAATAGCAAGGAAAGCGTTTCAGAAGAAGAGAAATTTGTTAACATCTAGTATCGATTTAAGTTTCAGGAAGTCGTTTCTGAAAGTATTTATATGGTGTGTAGCCATGTACGGAAATGAAACATGGACGAAAAATAGTTTGGACAAGAAGAGTATAAAAACTTTCGAAATGTGGTGCTACAGAAGAATGCTGAAGATTTGATTGGTAGATCACATAACTAATGAGGAGATATTGAATAGAATTGGGGAGAAGAGGAGTTTGTGGCACAACTTGACTAGAAGAAGAGATCGGTTGGTAGGACATGTGCTGAGGCATCAAGGGATCACCAATTTAGTACTGGAGGGCAGCGTGGAGGGTAAAAATCGTAGAGGGAGACCAAGAGATGAATACACTAAGCAGATTCAGGAGAATGTGGGTTGCAGTAGGTACTGGGAGATGAAGAAGCTTGCACAGAATAGAGTAGCATGGAGAGCTGCATCAAACCAGTCTCAGGACTGAAGACCGAAACAACAACAAAAACAACAGAATCGTACGCCTTTTTGAAGTCGACAAAGGTAATGATCAGGTTCTGTTTGTGTTGTAGAATCATTTTCCGGTTACAAATTTGTACAGCACAAGACCGTCCTTTACGGAAGCCTGCTTGGTATTCCCCAATCAAGTGGTCGGTCTGGCATTCTAGTCCGTTTAGTAAAGCATTAGAGATGATCTTGTATGTGACCGGTAGTAGGAATATTCCTCTGTAGTGGTTCGGATCAGTCTTGTCACCAGTTTAGTGTAGTGGGAGTATCAGGGCAGTTTTTCAGTCGTCAGGAATTTTCATTGTCTTCCAGATATTTTCCAAGATCCTGTAGATGTTTTTGGTGATATCTGCCTCTTGTAACTTCCAGATTTCAGCTATGATGACGTCTTCTCCTGGTGCTCTACGATTCTTGAGTGACTTGATTATTTCTTTAACTTCTTCTAGAGTTTGAGGTTCACTATCTGGATTGTACGTGCTCGTTTCTGTTATCATTTTTTCCATAGAGGGGACCGTGTTGAGGAGTTTTTCAAAGTACTTTGCCAGAATGTCACAGTAGCTTTTCGTATCGGTTTCTAGGGTTCCATCAGGTCTTCTGCAGCACAAGTTGGGTGGTTGATACCCAGTCATATTTTCTCTGAAAGTTCTGTAGAAATTTCATGTATTGTTCTTCATGAAGTCCGATTCGATCTCCGTCAGTCGCCGTTTATCATGCTGTCGTTTTTCACTGCGAATGATTTTGCTAGATTGTTTCTGTGTTTTCAGGAATTTATGGCTACTCTGTGGATTTATGGCTACTAAATTTTTTCCGTGCACTGACTCGTTTGTCAATAGCTTGGTCACATGTGTGGTTCTACCAACGGTGTTTCCTTGTGCGTGGTGCTTGTGCTAGTATCATTACCTCTTGGATTCTTCCTGAAAGTGGTGTCGTCTGTCGTTTTCCCCATTTTAATTTTGTCTGATATTTGTGTCTGGTTTAAAGTAAGGTATTCGTGATCTGGTCTAACAACTTTGTTCTTCCGGAGTTTTTTCTTGGGCAAAAGACGAATCCTGATCTGTAGTAGGAGGTTGTCTGAGTCGACGTAGCCTTTACGTGTGTCTATATTCAAAATTTCTGTTTGCGACTCTTTCTGGACTATTACGAGGTCGATTTGTAGTTCTTGCTTTCCGCTGGGGAATTTCCATGCGGTAAGTTTCCGTGTTGGTTTCTTGAATTTTGTTGACATAATGGTGAGGTCGTGGCTTTTGCAAAAGTCTATCAGATGTTTTCGATTCTTCTTAGTGTCCTGTGTGAAGTATGTTTTCCTGTGGTATGTCTGTATATCTTTTCTTCTCCGAGTTTAGCGTTGAAGTCTCCCAGTACCATTTTGACTCCATATGCAGGAATATTGATAGTGTGTTCCATTGTCGTCCGGAAGTCATCAATTTCGTCCGGGTTTTTCCTGTTGGAGTCATTAGTCGGTGCATGTACGTTGATTATTGTGTAGGATTTGTTGGCTGATTTCACTGTGATGGTGCTGCTTCTGTCTTTTGGTGACGAAAAGTGGATTTCGCTGTCCGTGATGGACCTGTCTACTCCAAATCCTGTGCCAAAATGCCGTAGGTTTTTCAGTTGTCTCGATGGTTTTCCTTTGTATATTCTAAAGTTCTCCGTGTTGAAATGGTCTTCGTCTGTGAATCGTGTTTCTTGCAGTGCACATATTTTGATTTGAAATTTTTCGAGAGTTTCTGTGAGTTGTTTCATCTTTCCTGTCTTCATCAGTGTGTTCACGTTGAGTGTGCCGATGTTGTGTTTGCGTTTGGTCTTGAGGGAGTTTGAGAAGCTGCGAGTCTTCTCATGACGCTCATGACGATCACAGTCTATTGGCTGGGGCCCGGGGTAATGCGATTTTTCTCGTTGTAACATCATTATGTTTAGTAGTTGGATATATGGCGTGCTGCCGAGTGCAACCTGACTTTCCAGATCAGGAGGTTGGTTGAGGCCGCCACTGACATGTGGAGCAGACCCATTTTGTAGCCGCCCTGTGGGAACAGACGCTACTAGTACTTTTGGTCCGCCCCGAGTATTTCACTTCCTTGGTACCACATATATCTAGGAAGCATTCCTATATATATATATATATATATATATATATATATATATATATATATATATATATATATATATATATATATATATATATATATATAATTTGTAGAAAATTGGTCAAGAAATTTTTGAGATTTTCGGTAATCAAGTTTCCATTTTATATATTACATATGTACTCGCATTTAGATATTATGTGTATAACGATCAGACTGTCTTTTTTTGTGAAAGAATGTGGCAACAGAACTGTCAAACTGAATGCAATTGTTTTACTTTCCTTTTACATAGCAAATGTACCATACCATCCGTAATTACGAACACAACATCAACAACAAAATCAACCAAATCGGTCGAGCCTTTCTCGAGTGCCGATTTCTCACAATCAGTTCTAATTTCCAAATTTTCCGATGAATTCCAGAAAAATTTTCTTTCATAAAAACCTTGTCCTTACAATTACGTACACAACAGACAATAATCAAACAAATGTGCCTATCGGTTTTTAACTGATGGTATTTCATACATGCGGAAAATGAAGTTAATTTCCGACTTTTCCGTTGGAATTTCCAGGAACTTTCATTCATACAAATCTTGTCCTAACAACGAACACAACAAAAATATCAACTAACAGTCAAGCCGTTCTCAGGTGATAATCTTTCTTACACGTGGCAACTCATTTTATTTTTGTGGGTGATGATAAATAAGTGTGTTTTGAACGAGGCTGAAGGATCCGGTCGTTTCTGTGGGATTACCTTTAAATCCTTCCCAAACAATAATTTATTTCTTAGGTTCGGCTATTTCCAATAAAGTATGAATACAACTCAACCTACTAGAGCGTTAATTTTCGTTTCAAAGTATTTGACTGAAAA
Source organism: Schistocerca cancellata (assembly GCF_023864275.1). Lineage (NCBI taxonomy): Eukaryota > Metazoa > Arthropoda > Insecta > Orthoptera > Acrididae > Schistocerca > Schistocerca cancellata. The sequence continues at coordinate 256,521,849 of NC_064634.1, forward strand.
ACGTTAATCCCTGCATGTGTGTGTGTGTGTGTGTGTGTGTGTGTTGTTTTAAATATAATGAGCCTGAAAAACTTAGTTTTTTGAGTAAAATTTAAATTTGAAATTATCGTAGCAACAAGTTATTTATTTTTTTGACTATACTGGCTCGCTCCAAGTATAAAGAACTTTGGTTTGTTACGTCATTAATAATTCATGATATGAAGTTCTAAAATACTCTGATATTATTTATTAATGTATGAGGTTAAGGAATTTTAATTCAGAGAAAATGATTTCCGAAAACTGCCGGGAACCCATTACACATGAAACTCCAAACGCCTAATTAGTAGAAGCGCACACTCCGCTGCAGAGTGAAAATCTCATTCTGGAAACATCCCCCAGGCTGCGGCTAAGCCATTTCTCCACAATATCCTATCTTTCAGGAGTGCTAGTTCTGCAAGGTTCGCAGGAGAGCTTCTGTAAAGTTTGGAAGGTAGGAGACGAGATACTGGCAGAAGTAAAGCTGTGAGTACCGGCCGTGAGTCGTGCTTCGGTAGCTCAGTTGGTAGAACACTTGCCCGCGAAAAGCGAAGGTCCCGAGTTCGAGTCTCGGTCGGGCACACAGTTTTAATCTGCCAGGAAGTTTAGTTGCCTAATTAGTAATTCGTAAAGAAATTTCTATTGGTTTAATAAAGTGTGAAATAATCTCACTGAATTACAGGACAAGAAAAGGATTCCTCAGCTCCACGAAACCAGTGCAGGTATCATTCCTTTATTTAGACCAGGGCCTCTTTCTTCCCAATTTGCTTTAATTTTTACTTTAAGAAATTGGTAAACTAGAGACGACGAAAGCCGAATGAAGATAGATATTTTTTAAACAAATCGACATCAACAGTAAGTTTCACGTAATCGTTCTTTATACGCCGTGTCGAGACATGTCCGATAGGAGAAGAAGCAGCAAGCAGAGATAAAAACGGACGCTTATGAAAGAAGAGGCTACGTCATCTCCAGGACGTCAAGTTAAGGAGAACGTCCCTGTGATCACCGAAGGCAGCAATAATGCTGACTGTGGGCGACCCACAAGATATTCAAGAGGTCACCATTAAAATGAAGATCTGGATTATGAGGGAAGCTCCGAGAACAACACACCAGCAGAACTGAAATTAGATTATCCGACTAGGAAAATCCCGGAGGATCATCATCAGTGGCAGTCATTACAACATGTGACACTGAAGGCGAGCCTAAACTCGAAGACGCAATAGATTCAAATCCAAGAAGATGACCAGAAATCATCGATGATTGTGTTCGAACGACTTTGGACAAGTGACATCCTCTTACAGAATCCGAAGAATGTCCTAAAAGTTCAGACAACCAACTCTTCAACCATGTGCACTAAAGCTGAAAAATTTAGAAACAGCAGATAGATATTGGTTGGTGTACTCAAAGAACAAAGATGCTGTCTTCTGCTTTTGTTGCCAACTATGTTCGTCATCTACAGTAAACTTGCGAAAAACGATGTAAGCCACAGGCTGCTTCTTGCTTCTTATCTCGAAAGTCATAGGAGGCCTATCGAGAATTTGATTTTGCATATGAAGTGAATCGTGTTTCCTGAAGGACTGTTAAATTCACTAATTCTCGACATACACCATCAAAGGCTACTGAGTACTGGAAACGAATGCTGGTAAAATGTTCTTGAGTGTTTAACGGCGATAATAAATTTCGGCTCAGCAGTGTCTGCCTTTGAGAGGAAGTAAAGATTCACTCTTCCAGCGCCTCAGCGCCTCATCAGAAGCTTCTTGGAACTCGTTGTGATGACGGAGCTCTTTGTCACGTCCAGCGAGCGGTCTAGACGATCAGAGGCACTGGAGACTGGACAAGGTCCATCCAGTCACTTAACGTGGAGGGGGCTAACTGGAAGTCTGAAGGAGTTGTGGAACTCTGTCGGGAAATAATCGAACGAAGACCAGACTTGAATAAAAAAGTTCTGTAGTTGCTCGTCTGAGGAAGAATTGGCTAATGACTTGAAAGAAAATACACTACTCCATAACGCAAAATCCCATGGAGTTGAGAAAATTCTGACCTACATAAACGTCCCTCTTGGACCGCTAGGAAGAGGTCCATGATTAAGGAATTTGTTGCTAGCCCAATCGAGTAGATGTAATTTCGATGGATTGCTCATGCGCTGCCTGCGATATGTAAGCTATAAGAGAATCTCAGACCAAAGAGCAGTGTTGACTGTAGTAGGATCTGTGTGGCAGTAAGAGTAAGTAGTAGCGAGCAGTCGTGTGTATGAAGTTGGCTGGGCCGGTCGTGGGGAGCGATGAAAATTATTCATCTCAATTTAAAGAATTTACTAATTTCTCCAATCCATGGTCATCCCGATTATTGCACTGGGCTGTGCCAGAAAAAATAGTTATAAGAGCAGATATATATGCGTTATCCGGCGACTTCACTGAGGTAAGAATTTTCAATTTATTCAGTATGATATTACAGGGCTATGACGCAGCACTGCTGACGTCCACAATTTACCAGTTTAAATTCACAGTCAGTTATTGAAAGGTTATCTATGAGTCAAATTTTTTATTAGGAGATTAGTCACATTTTATTGTTACAAGGTTACGGAATTTATCTGTGGGAGGTTACTCTGAATGTGAATTATAAATAATAATATTTTTACTGTTGGGAGGTTTCGGAACTTTTCTGTTGGGAGGTTTCACTTGTCGACAACCGGCCAGGACCGTATTTTTGTGAATTTCTGAGAAGTAGTCATATATATGCTCTTATTTACACTATTGTTAAATGTAGTTTGCATCTGGCGCAACGCATTTACTAATTTGTCACTCTTTCTTTTACAGATCATCGGCAATTTATTGCTCTTTGTTGTCACTGTATTTGTTGCATTTTTGCTTTGTGTTTGTTTGATTTTGAGCTTATCTTTGAATTGTGAAAATACCGCGAAAAACTGCTAACAGTACATCGCGATCCGTAATGAGTGAAAAAGCCGACTTGAATAATTTGACTGATAATACTAGCGACACTCAGTGTCTTAATGATAATCCTCCAGTTACAGACAATCAGTGCGTTCTGACCACCAGTAATGATTCTAATCTAACTGATGAGCAAACAGATTCAATCATGTCCATACTTAATTTAATGACGATTGATGACGCGGCACGTTCCGATACAATGAACGCTGCCCAGTTTGATACACCTGATTTGCAAAATTTACACAGTGAACAGACAAATGTTTCTAACGAAGATTAACAATGTACTCAAAATATGTCAGATTTATTTGATTTCGACGTAGTGACCAGCAGTGCACTTCCAATTAGCAAACCTTTTCGTGAATCAGATTGTAGCGACGCTGCCGCGCGTTAATTCAAGCTCGCCGGTGTGTGTGTGTGTGTGTGTGTGTGTGTGTGGTGTGTGAGCGTGTGTCAGTGCAGTGCTGCGCGGTCGTAATTACTATACACGACGTCTGTGTAGTTCCACGCCCAACCTCTAGAGGCGCTGTGTTTTCTAGCTTTTATATACGTTCTGTTTAATATTATTATTCTTTGTTTTTTGAGTTAATTAGTAGTTCGGTGCCTCCTGGCTTGTGTGGACGAGTACTGTTTTCTCTCCAATAACTACGGAAGTTTCCCCAGGATTAAGGATCCTTCTGTAGAGGCCGGAAGCAATTTTGTAACTCCGATCAGTTCATGCATGCCCGGCGTCGTCAGATACGCGCTCGCAATAAAGTTATTGTTGCTGATCTGAAGATTTTTATTCATCTGAATCACGTTAAGCAAAGTTGGGACAGCCACCAGTTTAGCTTGAACCCGACAAGTGGTGACCCCGACGTGATCCAAGCAGAAACCGACGTGATTAAGAAGAAGCAGGCGTGATCTACGTAAGTAACGAGCACATAATGACCGAACAGCAGGCCGTCTCCAGGATTGCAGTCCGTTTGCCGCCGTTCTGGCCCGACAACCCGGTACGCTGGTTCGCGCAGCCAGAGGCAAGTTTTGGCTGCGCTGGAATAACGGCCGAAGCAACTATATTTGCGCTGATTGTGAGCCAGCTCGACCAACGTTACGCAGCCGAGGTGCAGGACATGATCACAACACCGCCCGAGACTGGAGCTTATGCCAGGCTAAAATCAGAGTTGATTCGACGGGTGGCCGCGTCACAAGAGGACCGGATACGTCAGCTCCTGACACAGGAAGAAATTGGCGACATGAAGCCTTCTCAATACCTGAGACATCTACGCAGCAAAGTTCACACCGTTACTGTGCCAGACAGTCTGCTCAGAACGCTGTGGACCAGTAGGTTGCCGCCACAAATAAAAGCCATAATCGCCTCACAAACAGACATGCCGCTGGATGACGTGGCGCAGCTAGGAGACCGGATTCAGGACGCGATAACACAGGCTCAGGTCAGCGCATTCGCGGCGTTGGACAACAGTACAAACAGTACCGCGTCTGTAACACGGGCCGACGGCGATTCACTCGCTGCCAAGATTGTTGAGCTTTTGTGCCCCCAGGTCAGTGTGCCGCTGGCACGAGACAACGACGACAATAGAAGAACGGCGGCGTTCGAGAAGCAGATCTTCCGGCGGTTCTACCACTCGGCAAGGCGAGGTGCCGTTGTGCTGGTACCACCGACGATTCGGCGATCAGGCAAGGAAGTGCACATCGCCATGCTCGCACCCAAACACCACCGGCGTTCGACAATGGGCGCAACCGACTGCCAGTTATCCTCCAAGCGCCTGCTTGTTACCGATAGGAGTTCCGGCGTAAAGTTTTTAATTGACACTGGGTCGTACCTGAGTATCATACCACGAACAGCCATACATCGTTGCCGGCCGCCAACTGCCTTCCGTCTGACGGCTGCCAACAGTTCTTCCATCGCAACATATGGCACACAGAGGATGGAGCTTAATCTCGGCCTACGTCGCCCGTACGGGTGGAATTTTACAGTGGCTGACGCCACGGAGGCGATCGTTGGGGCTGACCTCCTGGCGCACTACCACCTGCTGCCGGACGTCGCGAACGCACGCTCGGTCACTGGCTTAGCAGTCACGGGTTTCCGTCGCAACACCGCAACGCACAGTGCCAAGTTGGTCCATGCTACGGAGGGTGAGTACGCTGAATTACTGCTTAACTTCCGAACCTGACCAGGCCGCCCGGCGCTCCCAGGTTCATACCACATTACACGGTGCATCACATTCAAACTACTGATGGTCCCCCAGTAGCATGCCGACCTAGGCGTCTCGCTCCGGACCGATTGTCGATAGCGAAGGCAGAATCTAACGCCATGATTCGCGAGGGCATAATGCGGCCATCTAAGAGCCCGTGGTCCTCCGCATTACATCTTGTTCCGGAGAAGGGTGGAGCTTGGCGCCCATGCGCTTAACGCGCGAACAGTGCGCTTAACACGCACCGTGCGCTTAACGCGCGAACAGTGCCGTACAGATATCCCGTTCCGTTACTGAGGGATTAGAATCACGCTTTACATGGTGCCACGGTGTTCACAGTTCTGGACTGCGCTAAAGCGTATACACAGATTCCAGTGGCCAATGACGACATTCCAAAGACTGCAATAATAGCGCCTTTCGGTTTATTTGAAAGCAAATTTATGTTTTTCGGTTTACGCAATGCCGCTCAGACCTGGCAAAGGTTTATAGACTCGGTTCTCCAGGGGATGTTTCGCCTACCTGAACGATGTGTTAGTGTTCTCTGCGGACCATGAACAACACCGACAACATCTGCGAGAGATTTTCTAGCGATTGGAGCGTTACGGTGTCGTATTGAACTTAGACAAGTGTGGTTTGGGGCAGTGAGAGGTGACATTTCTTGGCCATACGATTTCTGCTAAAGGCTCTCTTCCTCTGTCCGAGAAGGTGGACGCTATCTTGCAGGTACCCCGACCAACTACGATCAAAGAATTACGTCCTTTTTCGGGGATGCTCAATTTTTATCGACGACACCTTCCCCACGCCGCGGAGCTGCAGGAACCTTTGGCGGCGGCATTATCAGGCCCTAAAGTAAATAGCAAGTCTCTGATACAGTGAACAGAGGACATGTGTTCTGCGTTCGAGGCAAGAAAGAAGAGCATGAACGACGCGGCGCTTCTCGCACACCCACGACTCGACGCGCCATTAGCAATTGTCGTAGACGCGAGCCAGACGGCGATCGGAGCCGTGGTACAACAATGGTCGGACAACGCATGGCAGCCACTGGCGTATTATTCCCACAAGCTTTCGCCTGCACAGAGAAAATGGAGCACATATGACTGTGAGCTCCTGGCGGTATACCAAGCTGTGAAATATTCCCGCCCCCAAGTGGAAGTGCGAATTTTCACGATATATACAGACCACAAACCACTCACGTTCGCCTTCCGTCAGAATGGTGTCAACTGCTCCCCCCGTTAATTTCATCACCTTGAGTTCGTGGACCAGTTTACTACAGACATTAGACATATTTCTGGGATCGACAACATTGTTGCGGATTGCCTATCACGGATCAGCAGTGTTTCCAGTACCATAGACTTTCCTGCACTGGCAAAGGCTCAGAGAGACGACGAAGAACTCCTTGCCTATGTTAAAGATACGGCTTCCGCATTGCAACTGTAACTCGATGTTCCGGGGGAAGATACACAGCTATACTGCGACGTTTCTCGCGGCCGACCTCGTCCCTTTCTGACGCCGGCTTTTAGAAGGCAAACCTTTGATACAGTACATGGATTGTGTCATCCAGGGGTACGCCCGACATTTCGCCTGGTATCGCAACGTTTCGTGTGGCCGGACATAGAAAAAGACTCCCGCGAGTGGGTCCGATCTTGTCTTCAGTGCCAACGCTGCAAGATTAACCGCCATGTAGCGCACCGATCGGCGATTTTCCTGATACCACCGCCCGCTTTGCCCACGTTGATTTGGATGTAGTCGGACCACTTCCACCTTCGAACGGACAAAGATATCTGTTTACAATCATCGACCGTTTTACACGTTGGCCGGAGGCAGTGCCGGTGGATAATATCACAGCAGACACATTAGCTTCCGCTTTTGCAATGACTTGGTTGGCAAGATTTGGGTGCCCACTACATATTACCACTGACCGCGGACGGCAATTTGAATCAGCTCTCTTCTCACAGCTGGCCAAGTTCTGTGGTTACACCCACCATAAGACCACAAGTTATCACCCAGCAAGCAACAGAATGATCGAACGCTGGCACCGTTGTTTGAAGGCCGCGCTGATGTGCCACGAAGAAACCTGGACAACCGCACTACCAGTGGTCTTGTTAGGCTTACGGACTACTTTCAAACCAGACCTGGGGTCGTCAGCGGCAGAACTGGTTTATGGAGAAACACTGCGCCTTCCTGGTGACTTTGTAGATGCTGATGCCATAGAGACAGTCGCTACTGGCCAGCCGGATTTCTTGCGACGCTTGAGGGACCATGTATCAAAGATTCGCTCTCCGAAAGCCACACGTCATGGCAAGCCGCCCACTTTCTGGCACCAGGACATGGAACAATGTCGTCACGTGTTGCTCCGCACTGAGGGCGTTAAACCGCCTCTACAAGCTCCTTATTCTGGTCCATACGAAGTGCTACGGCGCAGTGTCCACACGGTGGATATCCTAGTAAACGGCAAAACCACGACTGTCGCGTTGAATCGGGTTAAACCTGCGTATGTTTTTCCTGACACCCCACTAGCGGCACCTCGGCGTAGGCATCCACCTACCGCTGTTCCAGACACTGACGCCACATCTCCGGCGCCGGCTCTTCAACATTCGCCGCCCAACGCAGCACAACATCCGCCTCCTGACGCTGTTCCTCCTCCTCCGACGCGGACGACCCGTTCTGGACGTCGGGTATAATGACTTTTCTGGAGACTAGAAATCTACTCTGTATGAATCAGCATGGGTTTCGAAAAAGACAGTCATGTGAAACCCAGCTCGCGCTATTCGTCCAAGAGACTCAGAGGGCCATAGACACGGGTTCACAGGTAGATGCCGTGTTTCTTGACTTCCGCAAGGCGTTCGATACAGTTCCCCACAGTCGTTTATTGAACAAAGTAAGAGCATATGGACTATCAGACCAATTGTGTGATTGGATTGAGGAGTTCCTAGATAACAGGACGCAGCATGTTATTCTCAATGGAGAGAAGTCTTCCGAAGTAAGAGTAATTTCAGGTGTGCCGCAGGGGAGTGTCATAGGACCGTTGCTATTCACAATATACATAAATGACCTGGTGGATGACATCGGAAGTTCACTGAGGCTTTTTGCAGATGATGCTGTGGTGTATCGAGAGGTTGTAACAATGGAAAATTGTACTGAAATGCAGGAGGATCTGCAGCGAATTGACGCATGGTGCAGGGAATGGCAACTGAATCTCAATGTAGACAAGTGTAATGTGCTGCGAATACACAGAAAGATAGATCCTTTATCATTTAGCAACAAAATAGCAGGTCAGCAACTGGAAGCAGTTAATACCATAAATTATCTGGGAGTACGCATTAGGAGTGATTTAAAATGGAATGATCATATAATGTTGATTGTCGGTAAAGCAGATGCCAGACTGAGATTCATTGGAAGAATCCTAAGGAAATGCAATCCGAAAACAAAGGAAGTAGGTTACAGTACGCTTGTTCGCCCACTGCTTGAATACTGCTCAGCAGTGTGGGATCCGTACCAGATAGGGTTGATACAAGACATAGAGAAGATCCAACGGAGAGCAGCGCGCTTCGTTACAGGATCATTTAGTAATCGCGAAAGCGTTACGGAGATGATAGATAAACTCCAGTGGAAGACTCTGCAGGAGAGACGCTCAGTAGCTCGGTACGGGCTTTTGTCAAAGTTTCGAGAACATACCTCCACCGAAGAGTCAAGCAGTATATTGCTCCCTCCTACGTATATCTCGCGAAGAGACCATGAGGATAAAATTAGAGAGATTAGAGCCCACACAGAGGCATACCGACAATCCTTCTTTCCACGAACAATACGAGACTGGAATAGAAGGGAGACCCGATAGAGGTACTGAAGGTACCCTCCGCCACACACCGTCAGGTGGCTTGCGGAGTATGGATGTAGATGTAGATGTAGATGCACTTCCCGACGCGGTATCTCGACGCCGACGCTCCGCTTCCGCCCGGGGGGCTGATGTAGCGACGCTGCCGCGCGCTAATTCAAGCTCGCCGGTGTGTGTGTGTGCGTGGTAAGTGTGCGTGTGTCAGTGTAGTGCTGTGTGGTCGTAATTACTGTACACGACGTCTGTGTAGTTCCGCGCCCAACCTCTAGAGGCGCTGTGCTTTCTAGCTTTCATATACAATCTGTTTATTATTATTATTCTTTGTTTTTTTTAGTTAATTAGCAGTTCCGTGCCTCCTGGTTTGTGTGGATGAGTACTGTTTTCTCTCCAATAACTACGGAAGTTTCCCCAGGATTAAGGATCCTTCTGTAGAGGCCGGAAGCAAATTTTATAGCTCCGATCTGTCCATGCATGCCGGGCGTCGTCAGATACGCGCTCGCAATAAAGTTATTGTTGCTGAACTGAAGGGTTTTATTCTTCTGAATTACGTTAAGCAAAGGTCGGACAGCCGCCAGTTTAGCTGAACACGACAAGACAATGACCAGATGGTTACACAAAACGTGACAAATGCAGATACACCATCACACAGCACAGAGAATAGAGTCGCTAATTTTGGCTTGGATAAAGTTATGGCAATACAGCTGCAACTTAATGAATCGAACAAACAACTTAATGAAAATCTGAAACAGTCGAATGAAAAACATGGCAACAATTACAAACAACTTAATGAAAATCTCAAACAGATTAATGAAAAACTTGACACCTCTACTGAACAGCTTCTTGAACAGATTACAGCCGTTACCGAGAAATGTATCGAAACTAACAAACAGTTACGTGAGGAAATTGAGGCTAGTGCTAGGAATAGTAGTGAAGAACCTAGATCTGTTGCACAAGAAATATGTAATACACATGCAGCCACAACAAAACTACTTGGAGATGAAATTAGTGCAGTTGCTAAACAATGTTCAGAAAACGCAACACAGTTACGCGACGAGTTTAAATTAATATCAGCAGAACTTTCACGCACACTGGATGCGAAAGGAGACAAGAAATTCGAACAACAGAACAGCCAAATTGACGAACGTTTTAATCACCACCTACAGAACAGTGAAACGCGTTACCGTAAATTTATACAGGAACAGAATAAAGTAAAGAAACAAGTCATTGAAACTATTACTGCAGAGAGACAGGAAGATAAGCGTAAGTTATTTACGAAAGCAAAAACATACGTAGACAACAACGTTGCTACAGTATCAGATGAAATCAATACTATGAAACAGTTGGCCGGCCGGTGTGGCCGTGCGGTTTTAGAAGCTACAGTCTGGAACCGAGCGACCGCTACGGTCGCAGGTTCGAATCCTGCCTCGGGCATGGATGTGTGTGATGTCCTTAGTTAGGTTTAATTAGTTCTAAGTTCTAGGAGACTGATGACCTCAGAAGTTAAGTCGCATAGTGCTCAGAGCCATTTGAACCAAGCCAATCAAACAATTGAACACCGAATTGCATGATGAACTCCCCGATCTTCACACAAAAACAAACACATACACAGTTGACTTTCAGACAATGACCAGCAGACTTGAACAATTGAAATTAATACAAGATCCTGATGCCATTAAAGCAGATGTTAAGAAATTAAACAAAACCACACGTAAAATGCAAAAATAAATTACTGCTTGTGACGCTAAAAATGACGATCATGTAAAAGCACTGACTGAAAAAAATTATGAATTGGCCAGCCGTATTGACGTTATCGAAAGTAACAGTGACACCAAATCGGGCGATACGTCACCAGTTTCGTTTAATCACACACCCGAATTCCAAAATTTACAGCAGACAATCAGTGACATAGGTTTGTCCAATATTACATCACGTAGAAAATTGTCATTTTTACAGCACGAAGTGACGGACATGAAAAATGTTTCAGCCTCTAAGACGACAAAGCATACGGCACATTCCGAACGTGTCTCACACTCATACAGTCAGTATAATTTAGGTAATTTACAGAGAGTACATGACTTAGATTCCGAACATTCAAAGATACAGATTATCATACAATCCTTCACCTGCTCAGACATTCAGAGACGATAATTTTGATTACAAGCACTTTATATCCGTTAGGAAATTTAAGGTATTTAAAAATGACAGAACACGGATTCATCCTTTTGATTGGATACAACAATTTGGTTTTGCATTTCCACCAACTTGGCCCGTAACACATGAACTTGAATTGATTTGCAGTTTTTTGGAAGGCGAACCGGCAACGCGTATGAGACCGATCGCAAGACAATGATATTCGGTAGAAGGATTTCAGAATGCTTTCCTGCCAGCGTATTGGTCGAAGACGACACAGCGCGGAATCAAGGATCAATTAATTAGCTTACCGAACTATGAGAACTCAGATTTTCCCACTGTCACGCAATTTTTTGATCGAATGCTCCAACAAAACCAATACTTAAGTGAGACAAACAGTGAATCAGCACTTATCCAATTATGTATTTCTAAATTACTACGATCGTTAAGAGTATCACTTTTAACAAGAGAGCAGAAAGAAAATTTTTCAGCATTTAGAGGTCTGTTACAGCTTTTGGAAGTTCAGCAATCAGAGTATTCCTTCATAAACAAAAAATTTTCACATCATAACCAAGGCCAACAAGAATACGGCAACTACGAGCAGCCACGCTATCTTAATAGCAAAGGTGATACACGGTTCAGGAATGACAAACACCAGAACTTTAATAACAGACAAAATTTTAATTATCAGTTTCCTCATAGTTATCAGCGACAGCAAAGACAGTTTGGCAACAATGGAGGCTTTTCCCCACAACATTAACAAAACCAGTCGGTTAGCATACCTAACCAACAATGTAGTCTGCAAGGTCAACCAAGCTTTAATGTTTCGCCGCCTACACGTATAGCGTCGGCTCCACCAAATAGTAACGCACAGCAACAAGGAAATCTCTAGGTACATAAACACACCATTTCAACTCCTATCGCAATGCGCTGTATAGCAACGACTATGATGACAGACGTAAAAGTAAAGAGCACAGTTTTCAGCGTGCGTTTAATAACAGTAGGTCTTACCAGCAGCAGAATCAACCACAACAACAGATTATCATGAATGAACCAGACAGTCGGTATCATCCCGAACCTAATACGTCAGGAAGAAATAACAGAACAGTACAAATAGTCGAGATGCCACAGCATCCTCCCGCAAATAACAGCACGTTAGAAAGAATTTGACTAGATACAGTACAGATTGAATGTTCCAGCAACGTAAGCAATACGTTTGACGAAAATGTTATTACTTTTGACGACATCCGAGACACTCTTTTGTATGAAAAACCAGTTATTCAAAAAACCATTTCCCACCCTGTCATTGAAGTAAAGATTGGATCATAGACATTTTCAGCAGTAATCGCTTCTGGATCACCTATGTCAGTTATAAATGAAGAAACTTTCAACGAATGTAACAAAGAGAACACCTATCCTACGTTACCATTAGGCAAAACTAAAGTAAAAGGAGCAGTATCTCGTAAGGGAGTAGATGTAAAATTACAGACACACTTATCATTTTGTATTGCAGGTCATACTTTCCACTCAAATTTTTGGATTGTTCCCTTATTGACAACAGACGTTATTTGAGGTACGAATTTTTTGGTACAACACGACGCAGTTATTGACTTTCAAAATTCCTATTTAACGCTAAAGGATGAAAATGTACAACTGGTATTAGAATTTCAGCACACTTTATCTGCAGAAGAACAAGAAATTAATCGAACAGGGGTCATTTCGACATCGCGTAACATAGACTGTCATTCCACATTGTTCACAGATACGCCAGACGAAGCCAACTACGACGTTATGCAAACGATTTCGGAGAAAGTAAAACAGAGCAGTGCAAATACAGACGACGAACGTCCTCAACTACGCAATATTCTTTTACAGCAAGCTCCAGTTTTTGACAACACCCCTGGTACTATGTCCGGTTTTATGTATGAATTTCAAGTTCAACAGTATGACGCATTTAAAGCCAAACATTATCCTATTCCTTATATCCGCAGAGAACAAGTTAAGAAAGAATTACAAGCTATGCTAGACCAACGTATTATTGAACCGGCAGTTAGTCCGTACATAAACCCGCTCCATTAGTTACGAAAAAGGATGGATCACTTCGCCTCGTACTTGATTCGCGTCATGTCAACGACATTATTATTAATGAAACAGATCGCCCACAGACACAAGAAGAACTTCTACAGAAATAGCAATTGACTATCGATCCAAACGCAGTGCATTGCTAGAACAAAAAAAATTATTACCAGTCCCAACTATTACCAATATACTTCTAAATAATGTTACCAGTTTAAGATATATTTCTAGTCCTAAATACAATGCATATTTCTCTGATGTATTGAATCCATTGTATCTATGTATTATTGAACTACAGTCCTTGAGAAATAGTTACAATGTGCTACATTTTAAATATGTCTTATGTCACTTGCATGATACCATATATAAACACTAACAGCTTGATGCTACACCCAATAAATCTTGTTTTGAATGACTTCTGAGTGATACTGAATGCTGTTTTGTAATAATGGATAAATGCTATATCAATAATTACTGTAATGAGAAGACTTATGATGCCAATAATTACTGTAAGTAGATGACTTATGAATAATGTTCTGTAATAATTACTGTAAAGAGATGACTTCTGGATAAATGTTATGTCAATAATTACTGTAATAAGATGACTTATGAATAATGTTCTGTAGTACTCCATATATAGTACATAAATTTTTAGTAACTAGCCAATGAGTGCCAATAATTATTCAAATCGGTTGTTACACTAGTGTAACTCTGAATGATGATTAGCATAAGACTTAATGTATCCTTCACCTTCTGACCTAATTAACACCAATTATTGCGATATCTGTATGTCCTGTCCATCCTCATTATCATGGAGCACTATATTTGGTTTTTGCATTAATTCTACGTTGATGTAAGAGTATGGATTCTACAAGAATGTGGTGTTGACATATCAAGCTGTCCACCACCTTCAACGCTGGAGATGTTTTTATGGTCCTACTGTTTGGTGTACCTAATGCACTACCAAAATTATAACATACAATATTAATGCAACATTTCAGTGTCTTAGCTACACTGATAAATACTTCAGGAATAGAACTTCAGATTGTCTCACTTGGTGTTGTGCTTCTGTAGAAAGTATGGACTTTCAGCACAGCTACGTGGAACTCACTGTGCTACAACCATGATGCTATCCTTCCCATTCCTTTCGTAGTTATTGTAAAATGGTAAAGACTTACACAGTGCGTTTAAATTCTTGTAAAATGATAAAGATATATACAGTACGTATGCACTTTATTTCATTTTTCAATATGTTTAAATTCTTATAAAATGGTAAAGACATATACAGTGCGTATGCACTTTATTTCGTTTCTCAATATGTTTCAATTCTTGTAAAATGGTAAAGACTTTTACAGTGTGTGTGTGCACTTTATTTCATTTCTCAATATGTTTCAATTCTTTTAAAATGGTAAAGACTTATGCAGTGCGTGTGCACTTTATCTCATTTCGCAATATGTTTGAATTCTTGTAAAATGGTAATGAGTTTTACAGTGTGTGTGCACTTTTTCATGTTTCAATTCTTCTAAAATGGGTAAAGATTTATACAGTGTGTGTGCACTTTATTTCATTTATTAATGTTTTCAGTTCATGTAAATATGCTAAAGACTTCTACAGTGCATGTGCACTTCATTTCACTGCTTCATATGTCTAATTCATGTAAAAATGCTAAAGAGTTTTACAGTGTGTGTGCACTTTATATCATTTGTTAATATATTTTGTACTCATTGCGTATACATTTTGTCGTTTCTTAATATGTTCTGAACTCAATGCGTGTGCCCTCTATTTCATTTCTTAATATGTTCTGCACTTATCAATAATGTATATACCATGTGACTGTAAACTTAATAACTAAATGGGTTATAGAAAAATTTGTTGCTCATGGCAAGTCCAACTGACTCACCATTGCTGCCAAATTTTTGCCCCCCCCCCCCCCCCCCCCCCGTGGAGGGTTATGTAAGAGGTACATGATTAAAGAATTTGTTGCTGGTGCACTCGAGCAAATATAATTTCGATGGATTGCTCACGTGCTGCCTGCGATATGTAAGACCAGAGAGCAGTGTTGTCAGCAGTAGGAACTGTGTAGCAGATGTAGTAGTAGTAGCGAGCAGTCGTGTGTATGAAGTTGGCTGGGCCGGTGTCGTGGAGAGGGATGGTGGACCCTGAGCGATGTAGTATACGGTAAAAGCAGCCTAGCGCATATATATTATTGTTATATCAAGTCCCATGTAAATCTTTTTCAAAAAATCTCTTAATAATAATCTCTCTTATAAAATTTAACTTTTGACAATTATTCATCTCAATTTAAAGAATTTACTAATTTCTCCAATCCATGGTCATCCCGATTATTGCAAAGAAAAATCAGTTGTTCTTTTTATACATGACAGATCTATTGGCTAGCATTGCACTGGGCTGCGCTAGAAAAATTTATTGTAAGAGCAGATATATATGCATTATCCGGCGACTTCACTGAGGTAAGAATTTTCAATTTAATCAGTATGATATTTGAGGGCCATGACGCAGCACTGCTGACGTCCAAAATTTACCAGTTTAAATTTGCAGTCAATTATTGAAAGGTTATCGATGAGTCACATTTTTTTATTAGGAGATTAGTCACGTTTTGTTGTTACAAGGTTACGGAATCTGTGGGAGGTTACGCTGAATGTAAATTACAAATAGTTATATTTTTACTGTTGGGGGGTTTCGGAACTTTTCTGTAAGGAGGTTTCACGCTGTCTATTGAACACTCTCGCGAGGTACTCCGACCCCTCCTTTTATCTGTGCGACAGGCTGCGCAGCCGCTTCCAAATTCGCGCTTCCGGACACCACCCTGCGTGGCCTCGTGTGACTCATGTCGTCACTGCCAACGCCCTGCGTAGCTCGCAGCTCTTTACATTAGCTCAAGTGATACCTTCCTTGTGAGTCTAAGAAACATTTCCGACCAATGCCAAAACCAACGCCCTTTTTGTGACGTCTCCTTTAAATTCCGACTACTTTCCCGAAAACTTATTCGGTCTGACTGTTGTTACATTGCTTTTCAGGCGCTGAATTTCTCAAATATGATACACCTTACACACTTAGGAAAAACTGTGTTGTCTCTGTCCTCAGCGACTACAAATTTTTATACAACATTTTTGACAAATTTTATTCTGCTAATTGGGAAACATTCGCTTTTGCTTTACAATAATGTTCAAAAGAGACACACAAATGCCTTAGAGCTGTCCACGACTGAAATACATATAAATAAATCTTTTCCTGTAACACAAATATTTAAATTTATACACGTCACTCTTAACAACATTGTTACATATTCTAATACCTGGAATAAAGGCACATTTTATTTTACAGAATTAGACATTTCGTATTATCCTAGTCGCGCAGGGTAGCCACGGTGCTCCCGGCTTACCCAGTCGGAGGTGCGAGTAGGCCCTCGGGCATAGGTGTGTGTGTTGCCCTTAGTGTAAGTGAGTTTCAGTTAGATTAAATAGTGTGTGAGCCTAGGGACCGATGACCTCAGCAACTTCGTCCCATAGGAACACACCACAACCAACCAACCAAACGTATTATCCTACCAATTCTCCCTTCTGGTAGGATGGTTCTATATACTATTTTACGATCAACTTTGTACTTCATTGATACATTGATGTACGCTTCATAACACAATTAAAATTTTAGTGCTTGAAAGAGAAAGCATTTCACACTTCTTTTTCCAATTTTCTGCCAGTGGGCTATTCAGTATTTGTCCGATTTTGTCCTAACACTCTGATACACACATTTTCTAACTTTATTTCTAACGTGTCTGGGAGGCACTAGAAATCTGTCACAAATTATCTCTTCACTATCTCTAGACGAGCTTCTCGTAGGATAGTACCTGACTGCATCCTTCTTTGGACACTGATTTATGATAGTGTTTATAACACATACTCTTGTGCAGTAACGTTTACAAGTTATTTTGCGCACAAATTCAAAACAGTCTCGCAAACATTTGCAATAATCTGCATAGACAGCATTAATACTACTATAAGTACTACACAAAAGGCCATGAAACTAACGAGAAGTTGCTGAAGGAAGTATTCAGCGTCACTTGTAGCTCATCCATTTATGCCCTATAGCTGTTAAGTCATCTAACTGCGTACTTGGAGGTTGTATTGGCAATTCCAGCTTAATGTCACTTATATTCTTCCTCTTGTTATTCACTATGAAGGAATCTATTTCAATGTTTATGTTCGGCACAATACCACTACTACTTGGAAATTTGGAAATTCGTAGTAAGTTCCTATGGACCAAACTGCTAAGGTTATCAGTCCATAGGCTTACACACTACTTAATCTAACTGACTTACGCTCAGGACAACACACACTCTACCGATGCCCGACGGAGGACTGGAACCTCCAAAGTTGGCAGCCGTGCGAACCGTTGCAAGCCGCCCTATACCGCACAGCTACTGCTGACGTTTGCTCATATTGTTTGTTCAGACTGTATCACCACGTGAGCGATACGTCCACGACATTTACTTAAGATTTTTATCTTCCCTGTGATATCTGCGGGGCTTTCGTCATCACAGATGATGGTAATACTTCCGTCTACTAGGGCAACAAACAGCCATTCATTACTACTTAATGGTTTCCACAGACTTTATTTTAACACTAATAGCTTCCGCATGCAAACCTTTGGAATTTCTCGCACTGGTGGCAGCATCTTAGCCTCATACTTCAAATGGTCGTACGTGAACAAAACTGTAAATACCTGCTTGCATATCCAAAGGCTCTAACCGTCTTACACTGTAAATGTTCGTTTTTTAATTTCACATCTGAAGTTTCGTGTCATTAATTAGCAATAGCTCTTTTTCTGTGGCAATGCACGTAAATAAATGTCTCGTTCCGCTCACTTCTGACAGTAACGGTAGTGTTTTATACAGGTTATACATGTCGTTCTCTACTAGCAGGAGATTTAAAACATAAACTAAGATGGCTATTTTAATCTGCCAGGAAGTTTCATAAACTAAGATGTTTAAAGCGATGGAGGCATCCACATCAATGATTCTGAATAATTAGTATCCTCCGTCTACCGTAAAGTCGACAGGGAACCGCTTTTATTTGATGTCACCTCTTATTAGTTCTAGATACCTCACAATCTTAAGTGGATAGATCAGATACGGCTCCAGAATATCGTTTTGAACAATGAGAATCGCTGACATTAACGTATAGTATTCCCGCTCTAGCTTACTGAAAATACCCTTTATTTGTATCAATTGTTTATTAACGGTGATCAGAATTACGGCACTCTGTAACCGTTTGTCAGTACTGTTATCAATTCCACAATGTGCCGGCTTAATTTCTTCATTTCATGCGTGATAATTTCTTTATTTTTCGATATGGAGCTTACCGTTTGATTAAAACTAGCCAAGGTTGCTTCAGTTATTGTCACTTGCCCCTTCGAAAGTCGGAGTAGCTGTTTCTGTACTTAAAAGAGGAATATGTGTCTTCGCCTTGAAGTTCGTAGCCTTATCTTCGTCTAGGGTTCCGAACAAAATCTTACTGACATCGCCCTCAGAGTTTAAAATCACACATATCTTTATGTGGGATTTTTAGATTGGTAATTGTTAAATTAGTCCAATATGGTCCCAATTTGTCTGTGCGCTAACTACACAGAGTTGCAACATCACCGTTAATGTATGCTGCGTCATGTATATGGCTCCGTGGTAAGTTTTTATTTGTATCTTCTCGATACGCAGTATTTTACATACTCTTTTCATGATCTCACTCATATCATTACTTCCCATGTCACGTAACAATACTGACGATATACCATACTTCGGTATAATGCTCTCAAGCAGCAGCCTTGCTACTGTATCGGCATCTTGCCTTTCAGTGGATTCAGCCGTCATAAATTTCGTCAGCACATCCCGGAACGTGAGAATATACTTGTTTCCTCTGTCTGTCTTGTTTAATGGGCCGCCTATGTCAATGCCACACCTTTTGAAAACGTGCTCAGCCGAATTCGTGATCTCTAGAGGCATCTTTGTGTGTTTCTAAGCGAGCTTATTCTTTTGACATCTTTCGCATTTACGTGTATATTTTTCTACATCTTTCTTCATAACGTTCCATACTAGCCACTTCTTTATTCGCTAACATGTTCTTCACATTCCCTGGTGTCCTCCAGTGAGAGAATCGTGAAACTATTTTAATACTGCAGCTTGTTCAGAGGCAATTATTTCTTCCATGTTTATTGAATTAGGTGTCTCTTGTTGCAAATTAAACTTTCTGTATCTTGATTGCATTTACAGCATTCCAGAATAGTATCTTCTGGTGTTCTCGATTTAGCTGCTTTGTGTCCCGCGTCCTTTTCTGCTGCACCTGGCGCCAAATCGTCTGCGTCAACAGGCCCGCTGTTGTCGGCTTCCAGTGGGTCCCTGACCCGCACCAGGGCTTCCGTTAGCGCCAGGTCTTGGCCTGGGCTAAAAACACCCTCCAGTTGTGCACTAGCCGCCCTGAACTCTGTCACTCGTGGGAGTGTCGCATAGTTGATTTCGTTTGTCACTCTTGCAGAGGATCTGGTAGTCGTGGTCTATATGACAGGTAAGTCGCTTGTGATTTTTTGCCGACTTCAAACCGCTCCAATACTTCACTGGGTAGGGTCCATGGTAAGTACGAAGTCCTTTTCAAAGTCCGGATACTGTGGTATAGGCAAAATGATCAGCTTCCCTTTAAACTGTGCATGGGGGCTTAATTTAATAAATGAAAATAATTTTAGTAGCTGTATGTCCGGTTACGAAGTCTCGTAACCGGTTGGCCCTGAGTAGTATTAGTACGCAATCTGACTGCCTAGAATAACAATAAAGAATGACAAGAAATTTCCGTTAAGACAATTAATTAAGTCCCCACCAACTACAAAAGCTACGAAACAACAAAGCACAAGTGTAACTGTTCTGTGTGTGGAAGTGTGATTCAACGTACACATCTGGCATGGTTCCTCCTCAATACGACAAGCTATTTTAAACACCATTTACAATGAAGTAATTAAAAAACCAGAAATACTATAACTGCATATAGAAAGTAGAATTACAGTCTAACATATGAACACAAGCCAGATGCTTTGTTGACTGAACCTGTGACCAAAAGGAATTGTTAATTAGGAAATTTGAAATAAAAAAAATTCTTGTTTTCTTCATATATATATTGTCGAAAAATCATGTGATCATTACAACATCCCCAATCGAACAGCATCTGCTATCTCGCACAACAGAACAACTGCACGTAACATGCCCTCAACTAGTACAGTATCGACATCCTCTCAACAAGCACTGCGCACGGAAAAATCTGAACTACTACTGCCCTGTGGAGGCGGCCGAATAAATCTGTTTGGCGCAATCTCTGGCGCTGTGACACAGTGTAGCCACATTTCATATGCCCCTCCTCCACGGGCAAGAATTTATTGGTATTTTTGCCAGCTTTGGTGGTGAAAATACCACCAAATTCGTCCAAAAAAATGCAGACAAAAATAAAATATAATATTAATAAGTAAATATCACACACCTAAATAAATTAAGGCTTTGCATTAACCCTTCAGTAACCTAATATATAAAATACAGTAAGGAATACAAATTCTTGCATACATGTGATATTACATACTAGTTTACACAAGTATCATTCAATCAATGGCACCAGCAATGACGAATAGGTGTAGGTAAGAGTCTCTTAACATTTAATAAACATTAAATACACAAAAAATCAGTTTATACAAATATTCACATAAACATTATCAATAGTTTAATAAACAAGTACCATTTGTCAGAGTAGTTACAGTTCCAACAGTAGCACCCAGCAACAGTCAACAGGTGCAAACAGCAGTCTCATAACATATCATCTGCAGTATTTAAACAGCTGCAACAGTGGCACCCAGCAATGTGGAACAGGTGCAAACACCATCAAATGACATCATTTCAGTAGAAGCAGTTCCATCAGTGGCACCCAGCAATGACGAACAGGTGCAGACATCACAAGTGACATTATTTCAGTAGAAGAAGTTCCATCAGTGACACCCAGCAATGTCGAACAGGTGCAGACACCATCAAGTGACATCATTTCAGTAGGAGCAGTTCCAACAGTGGCACCCAGCAAGGTGGAACAGGTGGAAACACCATCTAGTGACATCATTTCAGTAGAAGCAAATCCATCAGTGGCACCCAGCAAAGTTGAACAGGTGCCGACCGCAACAAGTGACATTATCTCAGTAGAAGTAGTTCAATCAGTGGCACCAGGTAATGTTAAAACCGGTGCAGACAGCAACAAGCGACATTATCTCAGTAGAAACAGTTCCATCAGTGGCACCGAGCGATGTTGAACAGGTGGAGACAGCAACAAGTGACATTATCTCAGAAGAAGCACTTCAATCAGTGGCACCCAGCAATGTTGAGTTGGTGCAGACGCCAACAAGTGACATCATTTCAGTACAAGCAGTTCCATCAATGGCACCCAGCAATGTTGAACAAGGGCAGACATACCAAGTGACATTATTTCAGTAGGTGCTTTTCCATTAGTGGCACCCAGCAATGTTGAACAGGTGCCGGCAACAACAAGTGACATTTTCTCAGCAGAAGCAGTTCCATCAGTGGCACCCAGCTATATTGAACAGGAGTAGACTGCACCAAGTGACATTATTTCAGTAGAAGCAGTTCCATCAGTGACAACCAACAGTACTGAACAGGAGCAGACACCAACAAGTGACACCATTTCAGTAGGAGCAGTTCCATCAGTGGCAACCAGCAATGTGGAACAGGTACAAACACCATCAAGTGACATCATTTCAGTAGAAGCAGTTCCATCAGTGGCACCCAGCAAAGTTGAACAAGTGCAGACAGCAACAACTAACATTATTTCAGCAGAAGCAGTTCCATCAGTGGCACACAGTAATGTTGAACAGGTGCAGACAGCAACAAGCGACATTATCCCAGTAGAAGCAGTTTCAGTGGCACCTAGCTATGTTGAACAGGTGCAGACGCCAACAAGTGACATCATTTCACTAGAAGCAGTTCCATCAATGGCACCCAGCAATGTTGAGCAGGTGCAGACACCAACAAGTAACATGTTTTCAGTAGAAGCAGTTCCAACAGAGGCACCCAGCAAAGTTGAACAAGAGCAGACACCATCAAGTGACATCATTTCAGTAGAAGCTGTTCCATCAGTGGCACCCAGCAATGTTGA
The DNA here is from genome assembly GCF_023864275.1 of Schistocerca cancellata. Taxonomy (NCBI): domain Eukaryota; kingdom Metazoa; phylum Arthropoda; class Insecta; order Orthoptera; family Acrididae; genus Schistocerca; species Schistocerca cancellata. The sequence continues at coordinate 256,544,242 of NC_064634.1, forward strand.
ACAGGTCTAGACAGCAACAGGTGGCAGTATCTCAGTAGAAGCAGTTCCATCAGTGGCACCCAGCAATGTTGAACAGGTGCAGACTTCACAATTGACATTATATCAGAAGGAGCTGTTCCATCAGTGGCACTCAGCAATGTTGAACAGGTGCAGACAGCAACAAGTGCAATTATCTAAGCAGAAGCAGTTCTGTCAGTGGCACCCGGCAATGTAGAACAGGTGTAGACTGCACCAAGTCACATTACTTCAGGAGAAGCAAATCCATCAGTGACACCCAGCAATATTGATCAGGTGCAGACACCAACAAGTGACACCATTTCAGTAGGAGCAGTTCCATCAGTGGCAACCATCAAGTGACATCGTTTCAGTAGACAGAGTTCCATGAGTGGCACCCAGCAAAGTTGAACAGGTGCAGACTGCAACAAGTGACATTATTTCAGCAGAACCAGTTCCATCAGTGGCACACAGCAATGTTGAACAGGTGCAGACAGTAACAAGCGACATTATCTCAGTAGAAGCAGTTCCATCAGTGACAGCCAGCAATGTTGAACAGGTGCAGATGCCAACAAGTGACATCATTTCAGTAGCAACAGTTCCATCAGTGACACCCAGCAATGTTGAACAGGTGCAGACACCAACAAGTGACATCATTTCAGTAGGAGCAGTTCCATCAGTGGCACCCAGCAATGTGGTACAGGTGCAAACATCATCTCGTGACATCATTTCAGTAGAAGCAGTTCCATCAGTGGCACCCAGCAAAGTTGAACAGGAGCAGACAGCAACAAGTGACATTATTTCAGCAGAAGCAGTTCCATCAGTGGCACACAGCAATGTTGAACAGGTGCAGACAGTAACAAGCGACATTATCTCAGTAGAAGCAGTTCCATCAGTGACAGCCAGCAATGTTGAACAGGTGCAGACGCCAACAAGTGACATCATTTCAGTAGCAACAGTTCCATCAGTGACACCCAGCAATGTTGAACAGGTGCAGACACCATCAAGTGACATCATTTCAGTAGAAGCAGTTCCATCAGTGGCACCCAGCGATGTTGAACAGGTGCAGACTTCAACAAGTGACATTATCTCAGTAGAAGCAGTTCCATCAGTGGCACCCAGCAATGTTGAACAGGTGCAGACACCAAAAAAGACTTCATTTCAGTAGAGGCAGTTCCATCAGTGGCACCCAGCAAAGTTGACCAGGTGCAGACACCAACAAGTGATATCACTTCAGTAGAAGCAGTTCCATCAGTGGCACCCAGCAATATTGAATAGGTGTAGACAGCAAGAAGTGACATTATATCAAAAATTTGATGTTCAACACGTGTATCAAGTAGTAGTAGCAGCAGTGTATAACAGTCAATAATAGTTAGTCAATGTCATAGTCATCATGTCAAGACCAATGTTTGCCAAGTCAAATAAAATGTACGGTGGCTGAACAACTGTCAGTGTGCCAAGATATGCAAATACTTCCTCTCTTGAAAAAAAAATGTATATACTGCTTATTGATTTAACAAAGTGTGTGTGTAGACAATCTTCCTTCCACTTCAGTGTTCTAGTCTGCCATCTTGATCCTCCTTGTTCCATATAAACCAACAAAAAAATATGCTCCTCACTTACTTCACCTGTTATCCACCAAAACTCCAATAATCATCAGCATCACATAATCTTAATACTCCAATAATGCCTCTTATGTCGATACATATAAACCTTATTGCCAATATCCTTTCACTTCCATAACAACTGTTTCCTCTAGTCAGTCTCCTCGAGCAAGTATAGATAAAATCCTAGTGCAAACTTCAATTTATCATTCAATACAATCCGAAGACACAATTTCCACACACAACCTCTGTGTATTCCACCTGACACAAATTTCCTACTCATTATTAACTATAAAATACATTTTGGTTACCTTGCCCATCATTAAATAAAAGAAATGCATACAGGACCTCTAACAGCCTTTAGTTTGAATAACTTTCAGTAAGTAAGTACGAGTATGGAGTGTGAATGATCATAATATTTCACAGTGTGTACACCACTTCAAGAATCATGGCAAAACAGAAGCAAACATGTGGAGTATTTCTTGTGTCAAGTATCATTTGCTATTTCAATTTCTCACGAAGAATGCAGTGTAATAACTGTCAATGGTCTAAACCTAGTGTTGGTATGTCATGTCGTTAGCTTCCTTCCTATTAGCATAAATTTATACAGCTTCCATGAAACCTCCAGCTCATGTGACTTCAATGAAGTTGATTGTACCAATGTCGTTCGTAGAATCATTGCAGTTCATTTTCTTTTCTTAAAATACAAGGCACTGAACGTAAGCAAAACGTGCAATAGCGAGTAAATATACCAGTAGAGAACAGAATGTTAACAAGTGGATGCAGCACAATCCCTATAACAAGGCTCTTCCAAGCAAACAATCTATAATTAATACAATAGTGTGACCTAAACTCCATGTTCGTACACCGTATATCAGCATTTCTATATACCAAATTAAAGATTAGTTATGACAACAAAACAGAAATGTGTAAATATGCAATCCATACGCAAAGCAGCAACTATATAACTGACATAATAAACAGGTCATTAGTATCATATCAGCATAAGCAAATAAATGTGCATATGTAATGTTAATAAGTAAACATGAAGGCGCAAGCAGATAAATCACAAAGTATAACTTACGTACACAACCATATCAGCACAACTAATCAGGTGACAATTGTAATTTAAATAAATAAGCACTGCAGGCACATAATAAAAAAAATGTGACATCAGTGAAAAAGCAGTGCAGCCAAGCGATGTATAATATACATAAGTAACAACCCTGTTCGTTAATCACTCATTGTGCAAATCAGTTAACACAAAGCATAAATCACTTAATCGTGAGCAGCAAATTACGTCTAAAGTACGTACCTAAGTGGAAATATGTTACCTGAAAAATAAACTCAATTAATAGTTACCTTTTTAGTTTATTACTTTCTTCTTTGTAATTACATTCTTCCTAAAATTTTCTCGATAGCAAATCCTCTTAACGTCGGACACACACAGAATTTACCTGAAGTTCTTAAATCTTTTATACAACTGTTTCCTGAAAAAAGCTGAACGTTAATAATATAATTTATCAAGTCACTACAGCTTTATACTGAGTTTAATCAGAGAAATTAGACCGTGTATTTGTTTACGGCTGTCAGTGCATTCGCACTGAGCGCTCGATCAGCTGTAGGTACGCGTGACGTAGGAAGTAATTGTTTGAGGTCAACGACTGCCTTGTGCGGCGCGCAGACTTGACTGTTGCTTTGAGTATGTGCCGCCGCCAGAACACGGCGCGGTATCCTTGTATTCTCTGCGTGTTTACGTATAACTGTTGATTTCTCGAAAGTATGTCATTCCACAAAAATTTTAACGTTCGATATTCCCTTAGAGCGCCGTGATTTAAGAGTTTCTACTTCAACAGTGTTATCATGAATAATTTTGCGAACTCTATATGGACCGTTACAAAGCAGAAATAATTTGCGACACAAGCCTTTTCCTTTGTGAGACAATCGATGAGACTTAATTAACACCTTTTGACCAACTGACAAGGTTTTTAACCGACCAGAACGTTTAGCTGATTTCTCTCTTCTAGCTGCCGCAGATGCAATATTTTGTAGAGCCAGGTTGACAACTTCAGAATGCCGCAGTTTCAGTGAAGGCGGAAAAGGAACGATTTCAGAAATGCGATTTGTCGGTGCTTTATTTTTTAATATCAATATAGGCGGTAAAGAAGCTGAATCATTAGGGAGTTCATTCAGAATGTTTTGAAAAATACGAAGATACTGATCCCACGTTATGTGATTCTGATGACAATCGTAAAGTCGACACAATTTATTGATTTCCTTCATCCATTTCTCTGAAGCGTTAGATTGATGGTGAAAGAGTGAAATGAAAATTGGCTTAATCTTACGACGCCGTAGAGTATGAAGCCAAATTTTAGAGCGAAACTGTGATCCATTATCTGATATAACCTTATCAATATGACCCACTTCTTTAAGAAAATGTTTGATGAAAGCATTAGATACTGAACGAGCTGTTGTTTTGCGTAAAGGTGTAAAACTCACATATTTTGATGTCAATTCCACTGCTACCAAGATTTACGCAAAACCATTAGTAGAACGAACAACTGGACCGAACAAATCGACTGCAGCCATCTCCTTTAATTTTGCTGGAATGATAGGAAACAACGGTGCTCTGTGAGAAACTGTTGGCGGCTTAGCCTTTTGACATAATTTGCATTTGGCAAGAACAGATCGAATACGTTTTTCCATATTACTGAAGCAGCAATTTTCTTGGAATTTATGAAAGCATTTTCTGGGACCAAAGTGTGCATAACTGAAATGTGTATACCAAACAAATTTATTAACCCACTCATCAGGAATGCAAACTAACCAAACAGAGTTGTCGACGTATTTTCGTTTAAAAAGAATATCGTTACGAACTAAATAATACTGTCTAATCGCTACGCTTTCCTGTCTCCTCCACTTCTCCTTAATGTCCTTCCAGATTGGATCCTTGTTTTGCTCCTTAGCGATGTCCTGGAGCGAAGACGAAATAAAATTTTCAAACGCAACACCTTGAATATACATCAAACAATAATTATTTTCTTTGCAGTCCTCCTCAGCACTTTGTTCCAAACCCACAGGTACACGTAATAAAGCATCAGCAATAATATTTGAAGAACCCTGCATGTAAACAATACTAAAATCCAATTTCTGTAGATACAGCGCCCATCGTGACAATCTTCCATCCATGCCCGGGTTCCCAGGTTCGATTCCCGGTAGGATCAGGGATTTTCTCTGCCTCGTGATGGCTGGGTGTTGTGTGCTGTCCTTAGGTTAGTTAGGTTTAAGTAGTTCTAAGTTCTAGGGGACTGATGACAATAGCTGTTAAGTCCCATAGTGCTCAGAGCCATTTGAACCATTTGAACAATCTTCCATGTGTTAATTTTGTTGACATAAGAAATTCCAGAGCTCGATGATCGGTGTTAACCTTAGTATGTCTGCCATACAAAAATATGCGAAATTTTGCGAAAGCCCAAAGAACAGCCAAGGCTTCAAGTTCCGTAATCGAATAATTCTTTTCTGATTTAGAGAGAACACGACTTCCACATGCAATAGTTGTCTGTACTACAATGCCGTTTTCTTCTAACTTTTGAAATAAGTGTGCACCTAGGCCCTTGTATGATGAGTCCGTCGCCAAACAAAAATCTTTAGGTAAATCCGGATGTGAAAGAAGTGGAGCAGCACCTAAAGCAGCACGAAGTTGTTCTAATTCTGATTGATCTTCCTCATCCCAACACCAATTAGAATTCTTTCCAGATAGTTCACATAAACGAGGTGTGGCCAAATTGTCCAATCTAACAAAGCGTCTAAGAAAATTGCAGACACCAAGGAAACTACGAACATCACGTTTTGTGGTAGAACTGCATAATTACGAATAGCGTCTAGTTTCCCTGGATCAGGAAGAATACCTTCTGTAGAAATAATATGACCAAGAAATTTCACCTGAGAACGACCAAATTCAGATTTTTCCAAGTTCACTGTAATGCCAACTCTTGCAAAAATACGTAATAATGAATCCAAAATTTTGTTATGCTCACTCCAAGAACGTTTAGCAATAAGAATATCGTCAACATATGAAGTAATATTGTTACGAAGATAAACAGGTAAAATTTTGTTTAAACTACAATTGAATGCTGCTGAAGATACAGTAAGTCCAAACGGTAATTTCCAAAATCACTTTTGGGTAAAATAGTCATATCCGGTTATTCTTTACCGACTCTATAGATAGATTGATAGTTGAAGAGTTGTTTTGATAGATACAAAGAATAGTAAAAGAGAAGGCAGAGGTGCAGAAAACTAAAAGGGAAATAGCACCACTACAGCTCGGGGCCCTGTGCACGCTACGGCACATTTTCACTTAGTGTAGCGAATCCCCTGAGGACATAAATAGCCGCACATAAATTCCAGTTTGTGACTTAGTGGCCAATTTGGTGGAAATGCGTGCATAAATTGATCTAACCATGAACATGGATGTATGTCATTCTTATAATTGCGAAAAATCTTAAATTTCCGAACAGTTAAAAAGTGTTTATAGTCAAAGTTTTCGCCTCATGGCGACAAAGACCTTCCACGTCTGTCCCAGTCCGAATGTCGATTATTGTCAAGTTCGCACGCCTGGCGCTCTCTTGTTGCATCTCGTAAATGAAATAAATTATTTTCTTCATAACCCGCTGCTATCTGTGATTCTAAATTTCTTCTACTGTCTTTTCCTACGATTTCGGTTTCAATTTGTTTAACTTGCTTTCGTAACGCTTCAAATTCCCTTTTAACGCGTTCATTAAATTTTCCTTGATTTTCAACATGTTTATTTATGTTCTGGTACTCTTCGGTTTCTGCAAATGGCAATGGAGCTGTATCATCTGAATCTCTGTCCCATTTAAACTAAGACTTGTCCGATAATTCACCTACTTGTTCTTTCTGTCTATTTACATCTTTCGTAAGTGTCGTAACTCAGGTTTCAGCATTGACACATTTAGTAGTTAACTGTTCATATTTTTGTGTTAGGTTATTTATTCTTTCATTTGGTACGGATTCCTCGATTCTCTCAAATATTTCTTCCTTATCATGTGCACGTAGTTAATTTAACTCTGAAAATTTTTGTAAAATCGCGGGATCTCTTTCTTTCTGTTCTCTATCCTGTTCCTTTTGTCTAATTTCTATTGAAATTAATCTATTATTGTGAGCATTCAAAATCGGTTGTACTTCTTCTCTAGTTTCTTTCTTTAATTCATCGTTCATGTTTTTAAAACATGTCCCTATTCGTGATTCTAACCGTGTTTCCATTGTTCCCATATGAGTTTCTAACCGTTTTGCCGCTGTTTTTAATTCAGATCCTAACTGTGATCCCAATGAGTCTAACCGTGTTTCCATTGTTCACGTCTGTATCAGCTTCTAACCGTCTTGCCACTGTTTTTAGTTCAGATCCCAACTGTGATCCCAAATTTAATATTACATTTATCAACTGCTCCATATTAACTGGTTCGAAATTCTTTTCGCCCCTAACATTTCCCGCAAAACCAACTTCCTTCGTAAAGCTATCTGTGTTCGATACTATTCCAGAATCTTCTGTCGTTAAACTCGTATCCTGAAAATTTTTTGATTGTGATAAATTTTTAACTTGTTCCGGACTATTTTCCCGACTTATTAAATTGTTTTCTACTTCACTGTTCATCATAATGTTCTCCTGTGTTGGCGAGATCGCAATGTTAACAATTTGGTCATTCTGACTATCCATCATTTTTGCCTTTTTCATCGATCGCGTAATCATTTAGAAAACATACAAAACTCGTCACTATACAAAAATTACACACAATACAACACTTTATCACCAACAATCCACTCACACGAAATGCTTCCCGACAAAAACGATTAACGAACAATTAGAACCTTCATAATTGCACAAAATTGTCAAACCCTTATACGACTCATCAAAATTTAAATTCCACGAAAATACCATCAGAAGAATGACAAGACAACAACAAATGTACAATTACAATATCTATACGTGCAATATAGACTACAATTACTAAACTACAAATTACTACAACAATACTACTGTCTGCTATTTTTACTATCAGAGGATTCCAAGGGACGATCCGAAGCAGCGGTCGCCACGTGCATGGGGGCTTAATTAAAATCCAATAAAAATAATTTTATTATTCTGGTTACGAAGTCTCGTAACCGGTTGGCCCTGAGTAGTATTAGTACGCAATCTGACTGCATAGAATAACAAATAAAGAATGAAAGCAAATTTCCGTTAACACAATTAAATAAGTCCCCAGCAACTACAAAAGCTACGAAACAACAAAGCACAAGTGTAACTGTTATGTGTGTGGAAGTGTGATTCAACGTACACATCTGGCACGGTTCTTCCTCAATACGACAAGATATTTTAAACACCATTTACAATGAAGTAATTAAAACACCAGAAATACTATAATTGCATATAGAAAGTAGAATTACAGTCTAATACATGAACACATGCCAGATGCTTTGCTGACTGAACCTGTGACCAAGAGGCATTGTTATTTAGGAAATTTGAAATAAAAGAAAATTTTTGTTACCATCATGTATATTGACGGAAAATACACTGTGATCATTACAACATCCCCAATCGAACAGCATCTGCTATCTCGCACAACGGAACAAGTGCACACGACATGCCCTCAACTAGTACAGCTATCGACATCCTCTCAACAAGCACTGTCCACGGCAACCTCTGAACTACTACTGCCCAGCGGAGGCGGCCGAATAAAACCCTTTGGCGCAATCTCTGGCGCTGTGAGTGTAGCCACCTTTCAACTGCTGAAAAGCATTTTAGTGCTCGACACCCCTGGTGTAATGCACTTGTTTCTTTAATAATTCATGTAATGGCTTCCCAGTTTTGCTGAAGTTGCTTATAAAAAGTCATTATTATTCCAGAGAAGTTAAATAAGCCATTAATTGCTTCTATGTTTTTGTCTGTGGAAACCGCTTCATCACCTTGTCCATCTGTGGATTAGCCTCAAGCCCTAGGCCGATAAAATATAACCCAAATAGCACACTTCCTTCCGCAAGACATTCGCAGTTGTGGACCTGTAGTTTTAACCTGTGGAGTACCTCCATCAACCACACATAACATTTCTCCAAGGAGAAGCCAAATATTACCACATCATCTTCGTAGCCTTGTTGCTCTGTCAAAACGTAGTTCATGAACTTCTGAGATGTACTGCCCATAGGGTGTACTGAAGGTCGACTTTTCTCCATGCTGTTCGTCTAAATAGAATTTATAATAGCCCTTCGCTAAGTCAACTTTCGAGAAGTTCTTTGCCTTTCCTAGGCTGTCAAGAATTTCGTCTATTATTCGTAATGAGTAAGCTAAATTTATGGAGATTTCATTAAGTCACCAATAGTCCACGACTGCTTTCCACTGGCATCCGTCCTTTCCGAAATTAAATCAAGGGAAAATTCCAACCACTTTTACTAGGTAAGATTACGTCATCTTCTAATATCTTTTCGCTTTTCTGCTGGAACACCTCCGTTTGAGCGTGCGGTATTCTGTACGATCGCGACAATATTTTCCTACCTTCTGCTCCCGGTAGCAGTTTACTTTCATGCACAATACTTTCCATGTAAAGATAAATATCTCCAGACAAATGGAAAACGTCGCTGTACATCATGAAGAACTCTAAAATTGCTGCCTTCTCTTCTGCATTCTGTTGACTCGTGTGAATGTTCTCCATTAGTAAACTTATTCTTGATTCCTGCTGTTGCTTGTTTTTAGTGACACAGTTCACGCTGACCCATTGCCGCAACGACGGTCGCTCAGGAACAGCTTCTGCTACCACACATTGGTAGTCTGGCTGGCTCTGAGCACTATGGGACTTAACATCTGAGGTCATCAGTCCCCTAGAACTTAGAACTACTTAAACCTAACTAACCTAAGGACATCACACACATCCATGAGCGAGGCAGGATTCGAACCTGCGACCATAGCGGTCGCGCAGTTCCAGATTGAAGAGCCTAGAACCGCTCGACCACACCGGCCGGCTCATGGGCAGTCTACTGACACACTCTTGTCTGCAGTGTTTACCATATTCGTTATTCAGTCTCCTGATTCTACTTTTACTGATGCTTCAGGTAACTACAAGAACTTGGTCATTTCCAGTTACGGAATGATAGCCTCTCTCTTTCCGTTTCTCTCCATTTTCATTCGACACACAGTTAATGCTGAAATAAATTGTTTGCACTCTTTCTGTTTCTCTCCACCATTACCTGACCTGCCTCTTTCGCGATCTGACAGTTAATGAGTATACGTCATTATTCGCTGTCGCCTTTCCTCTTGCTTCTCGACTTGCACTTAAGCGCCTCATGGAAGAGCTTTCAATTTTCTTTTAATATACTATACGGAACTCACTCTGGGACCCTGTCTTCTCTTCCTTAAATGCTTCTCGCTCCACATCTGACGCTTCTCTGAAAGAGCATTATCTTTCTTGTACCTGCAAAACCGCATTAGCAAGTTTCCGACTTCTAATACCAAACTGAACCGGGTGGAGCTCACACTCTTCCTCCATTTCCATTATGATCTGCTTTCCGCAGATCCACAGGCTTCCGGTGGCTTAGTTGATTACGACTCCAGGTTCTTCGAAACAGCCTCCGTCCATCAGCACATCAAGCGGAAAATCCACATCTTCCCCAATTACGTGCAAACAATACCTCACTTGCATTTCGTGTCTCACTCTTAATTCGAGAGTTGAGTTCCCTCTGTCCTCGCTACTTTATTAGCGATTCCCAGAATCCTGATACGGTTGACTGGATTATTTTCCGCCGTTTCTCGAACTACTTTCCTAACTAGGCTTATATCTGCAACGCTATCCACGAGAAATCTTGGGCAATTACTAATGCTGTCATGACACTTCTATTGCTTAAACCAATTTTGGCTTTCACATTTGACTGTTAATATCTTGCTCAGGTAGGGAATAAGGCGATTGCTTTCAATTAGTTTGTAAGGTGGCGTGGTCTCCTGACCTTCATTTCTTACATACTCTGTCCTCACAATCGCATTCTGCATATCAAGATGCTTCATTCGAACCCAAACTCGATAAGGTAAAGTCAATTTTGTATGAATTCATGTAAGCAATATGAAAATCGAATTCACATTTGCATACCACAAGGCTTCGTAACAATAGATGATGTAATACTATATTTTATTCAAACTTTGAATGACGAAAAAGAACAGGGAAAAGTATCGCAAATCTACATCTACATCTACATTTATACTCCACAAGCCACCAAACTGTGTGTGGCGGAGGGCACTTTACGTGCCACTGTCATTACCTCCCTTTTCTGCTCCAGTCGCGTATGGTTCGCGGGAAGAACGACTGTCTGAAAGCCTCCGTGCGCGCTCGAATCTCTCTAATTTTACATTCGTGATCTCCTCGGGAGGTATAAGTAGGGGGAAGCAATATATTCGATACCTCATCCAGAAACGCACCCTTTCGAAACCTGGCGAGCAAGCTACACCGCGATGCAGAGCGCCACTCTTGCAGAGTCTGCCACTTGAGTTTGCTAAACATCTCCGTAACGCTATGACGGTTACCAAATAACCCTGTGACGAAACGCGCCACTCTTCTTTGGATCTTCTCTCCCAATTAATCTCAACCTGGTACCCGCCTTACCAACAATTAATTTTATATGATCATTCCACTTCAAATCGTTCCGCACGCATACTCCCAGATATTTTACAGAAGTAACTGCTACCAGTGTTTGTTCCGCTATCATATAATCATACAATAAAGGATCCTTCTTTCTATGTATTCGCAATACATTACATTTGTCTAAGTTAAGGGTCAGTTGCCACTCCCTGCACCAAGTGCCTATCCGTTGCAGATCTTCCTGCATTTCGCTACAATTTCCTAATGCTGCAACTTCTCTGTATACTATAGCATCATCCGCGAAAAGCCGCATGGCACTTCCGACACCATCTACTAGGCTATATATATATATATATTGTGAAAAGCAATGATCACCTAACACTCCCCTGTGGCACGCCAGAGGTTACTTTAACGTCTGTAGATGTCTCTCCATTGATAACAACATGTTGTGTTCTGTTTGCTAAAAACTCTTCAATCCAGCCACACAGCTGTTCTGATATTCCGTAGGCTCTTACTTTGTTTATCAGACGACAGTGCGGAACTGTATCGAACGCCTTCCGGAAGTCATGGAAAATAGCATCTACCTGGGAGCCTGTATCTAATATTTTCTGGGTATCATGAACAAATAAAGCGAGTTGGGTCTCACACGATCGCTGTTTCCGGAATCCATGTTGATTCCTACAGAGTACATTCTGGGTTTCCAAAAACGACATAATACTCGAGCAAAAAACATGTTCTAAAATTCTACAACAGGTCGACGTCAGAGATATAGGTCTATAGTTTTGCGCATCTGCTCGACGACCCATCTTGAAGACTGGGACTACCTGTGCTCTTTTCCAATCATTTGGAACCTTCCGTTCCTCTAGAGACTTGCGGTACACGGCTGTTAGAAGGGGGGCAAGTTCTTTCGCGTACTCTGTGTGGAATCGAATTGGTATCCCGTCAGGTCCAGTGGACTTTCCTCTGTTGAGTGAGTCCAGTTGCTTTTCTATTCCTTGGACACTTGCATTTAAGTCAAGAAGGGGATGAAATATAGGAGGAGAGACACGCTAGACATAAGTTCGAGAAAAACCCTGACCCACAATTTACGTGGATAGACACTTTTGCAACACCTAGACTATGTGCACTGACAGGAATAAACACACACTGGATATGGGTTAAGTAGGCCGGTGAAGAATTTCATAAGTTGAAGGAGGCATTGAATAATGCTCCGATTTTATCATACCCAGATTTAAGTCAGGAGTTCTGTCTAGTTACTGATAGTGCAATGACTGGGATGGGTGGGTGCTATTTCAACAAACTGAAAAAAAACGGTAAGAAAATACATAAGAACAATAGCCTTTGCAAGTAGAGTACCATCGGAAGCAGAAAAGAATTATTCTATAACAGAGTTAGAAGCTCTAGCCATAGTATGGGCATTTAAAAAATTTCGGCATTTTATGTTTGGCGGAGAAACGCAAGTATACACACACCATAAAGCATTAGGGTTTTTAATCCCTTCCAAATGAACCCACGGACGTTTGGCAAGATGGATGCAAGTATTGCAGGAGTATGACTTTTCAATCACATACATATCAGGACCTGAAAATATTCTGGCCGATGCATTGTCTCGTTCACCACAGAGAATGGCAGAGGACCAGAAAATCATCATTGAACGTAAAGTACGAACTAACCATTATCCAAAAAACTTACCACTCAAAATTTTTATGACAAATGCTTAAAAAAATTTATCTGACGAACAAAACCAAGATCAGACCCTCCTCAAGATTAAACACAAACTTACTGACCAGACAAACACAGAAATTAGAAAAAAATTACATAGTAAAAGAAAATATTTTATTTTTTAAATGTAATTATGATATTCCACAATGGTTAGTATCCACCCCTGACGAACTTATTAATAAATACATTTGGTATACCCACTTCAGCAGTGGACACTTTGGACCCAAGAAATGTTATCTAAAAATGAAACAAACAGTACACTTCCCAAATATGGAGTGACATATTCGACGTGTTCTTAAAAGTTGTACTAAATGCATACAGTCAAAACATGTGACGTATAAGACCAGACCACCAATGTATCCAATTATTCCTGAGAATTTAAGTCAGATTGCTGCAACCGATATTTATGGCCCAATTCCACAAACAAGGAAAGGCTTCACCAACATATTCGTTGTAATTGAACTAGCATCATCAAAATACCCTACGCTTCCACCCTTAAAACAAGTTGCTGGTTTTACAATTAGTAAAGCATTTCAAAAGGACTTCATACAAAATTTGAGTGAGTGAAAATAATCATCTCAGATAATGGGCCTCAATACAGACCAGTACACTGGAAAAACACGATAGACAAATTAAAAATCAAACTAACCTTTATTTCTAAATATAAACCAAGTGGAAATCCGACCAAAGGTACCATTTAGGAACGCTTTGTAGACTGTTTTGTAGAAAGAACCATTGTACTAGGGACCTCGATCTACGAGACTTCCAAGAAGTAACTAATGAAACACCAAATTAACATAGTACCAAGACTTATCCACCAATTACAGTATTTAATAATACAGATCCACCAGAAAAATAAAAGAATTCATTAAATTTCCAATTATTCCACGAAAGCATCGCAGACATGAAACATTCGCGCAGCAGCAATGAGACGTAAGATCACTCAAGATAAGTCTGCCACAAAGAAACGCTTCACGGTGGGCCAAAAAGTATTTGTAAAAACTCAATACCTTTCACATAAGAGCGAAAATAATGCTGTATATTTATTGCAGTCTATAAACGGCCAATGATAATTTCCAGGATCGGTCACGAAAATGCCGTAGAGCTAACGAACCTAAAAACAGGTAAATGTATTGGCATCTACCAAGTGAGTCATTTAAATGCATGTGAATGAAAGGAACAGTAGAGGGGAAGAAAGGGAAAGAGACAGAGGGGCAAAGGAAACACCCTCTCTTGTACTAACCACTAAATAAAATAATAAATTAATAGATCAACAGAAAAACACAAAAAAGGAACACAAAACAGACTAACACAAACAAGAAATGACACACAACCCACAACCCACAACCCATAAAAGGATGAGGAAGTGGTAGTACGTCATTACAATAAAGAAAAGAAATCATATATATATATATATATATATATATATATATATATATATATATATATATATATATAAAGTAATTTTTGCTACTATCAGAAAATTTTTGGATTATATAAAATCAGAGTTTTTTAAATAACAATAACAAATATATGTAAAAAAAAAGGTCGTAAATATTTCTCCATCATCAGTCACCAGCTTCCTCAACAGCAGATGCTTCAATATAGTGATGGAGAGGGTACAGACATGTTGAGAAAGCACTTAGGGCAATGACAACAAAATGAAGGCCAACGTCACACTGAAAATGCGGGTTGCGACCAAGTTGGACTTACAAGGACAATGAGCAGCATTGGCATGTCATGTGCCACGATACTGCTACTTCATGGACAAATGTGTGGAGAATCATGATACTACGAGACTACAAAGAAGGTACAAGAAATTAACTCATCAACTTATATTTGGAAAGGCAGGCAGATCCTACAGATCCTATACCTCTCCTACATCAGAAGTCACATATTCCTAGCCCAAGAAGAACAGAAGAATGCAAGAAAGAAGAGAAGAACAGAAGATGGAAGACAAAGAAAGGCAGAAGACAGCACGATACCTTCCTCTCCTGTCCTAGAAAGAAAATTGGTACAAACGTCTTTCGATGAACTTTGAGGCATGGTGGCTAAACACCTCTCCTAAAAATTAACCTTGAATAGTCAAACAAATACAAACAAACGGCAAACGGAATATGAAGCAGTACCAACTAACATTATGCAGAAATGGATTCAGCAAAATGAATATCATTCTCCCTACCACATCACCAAATTGCCATACCAAACCAGGTGTGAAGTACCAAGACATCACAGCACATATATTAGGTGACGATCGTTGGTAATCACCAACTTACTACAATCATCGAACTGTGATACCGCCCAGGTGTGACAGCAAAGGAGTACCCACACCGTATACTCAATAAACCAGAGATCATCATTGGTTAAAAAAAAAACCTCTTCATGATGACAATATCAACAACGAAGACCTGGCATCGCATGCTAGAGTGCTTCTCACGTGATTTGTGACACTCATATAAATGAGACGACACCTTCCAGCACTTCCAGTGGGATGGTCAAACAAAGTAACGGACAGAGTAAATACAACCAGCATAGATTGTAAAAATTAGATGTATGGGAATAATACTTACCTTGTAAGTTTGAAAAAGTAATTATTTTACTAAATATGTAAGGTCCCTAATTTATACATACCTCAAAATTTTTGAGATAGAAACTAAATTAGGATAGTCATACACTCTCTTATTCTCTTTATATGTAAATTAGAAAAAGAATTATGTAGTATTTTCCTTCTGTAAAGAATGTTCATAAATACATTTTTGTTGCAGTCATAACATTAGTACCGAGGATAGTATTAAGAGAAAAGCTTCTTCATTCTTAAAAAAAAAAAACAGTGACACATAAAAGAAAGAAATAATCGAAACAAAGTGACACAACAGAGCTTTTTCGAACATTCATGCAAAGCGTAAATAAAGAAAAGAAATAGTCACACTAAGGAGGAGGAGATTAGTGTTTAACGTCCCGTCGACAACGAGGTCATTAGAGACGGAGCGCAAGCTCGGGTTAGGGAAGGATGGGGAAGGAAATCGGCCGTGCCCTTTCAAAGGAACCATCCCGGCATTTGCCTGAAGCCATTTAGGGAAATCACGGAAAACCTAAATCAGGATGGCCGGAGACGGGATTGAACCGTCGTCCTCCCGAATGCGAGTCCAGTGTGCTAACCACTGCGCCACCTCGCTCGGTGTGTCACACTAAGACATGACACACTGTACACTAATGAGTTTAGAAAAATTAATACTGTAAAAGCAACTTTGGAAATGAAAAAGAAAACAGAGACGCATAATAGCAACTACAAAGAAAATCAACCTTTGTATAGTCTATGTTTGCCTAACAACAAAACATAAATTGTATAATTAAAAGCTAGAAACAATAGCTATAAAGAGATAATTACAAAACTGTTAAGAATGGCTGAGAAAGTTTATTGGAAAAATCTAAAAGAACAATTTTTTCCTGACTTTGTCAATGCTTTCCTCGGGATTGACAAACCCCAGACTAAAATTTTGTCACAAGGTGGGGTGGTATGTAAGGTTATGTGGTCTCCTGACCTTCATTTCTTACACATTCCGTCCTGACAATCGTATTCTGCACATCAAGACGCTTCATTCGAACCCAAACTCGATAAGGTAGAGTCAATTTTTTTATGAATTCATGTAGGTGATATGAAAATTTAATAAGTAAATCGCAAGTGCGCACCGAGGTTGAAAAAGTCGAGGCTGGCGTACACAACACGACGGCCACAGGAATTTTCGTTCTAAAGAGGCAACCAGCCCACTGGGAGGCCAGTCCCTTCAGAGGGATGAGTCAACACACACCTACTTCTGCCGGAGCGTCCGCCCAGAGAGAGGACAGCTTTTGCCAGAGTGAAGGGATAACGACCCCTGTGTTCGACTTAAAAGCAGATTCCGCTACATTGTGTCGGAGCACCCAGAAGATGCATTTTTGACGGACCGACTGTGTAGTTACAGAGTTCTCACAGAAGGACACTATACGCCTAACGGAGATGCTACATATTTCCGCATTGATCGACTTAAACGAAACGTCACTCTCCCATTTAAAAGATCAACGCTGATTGGCGGAATATTTCTGACACAAAGAGCCATAGGAGTGAGGGAAGACGGCGAATGATACACCCTTGCAATTTTTCCAGAAAAAGGGGCCGTTCTGTTGTCGCTCTTGGAGCGGGAACATGTAACAAGAGTGAGTGCGCTCGTTCGTGTATGCAAAGAGCGAAGAACAAAGTCTCTCCTCAGTATTTCACTGGGAGAACACCTGTGTCGTTAGTGAATCGGACTGATACTCTATATTGAGTCACTCTCGATTAAGCGTTGTTCACTGCGTTGGCCGCCACACTTATTGTGTGGTGTGAACACGGACAGAGTACTAGTTAAACACCTGCAAGTGAATACTGAGTGGCATCGTAGGGGACTGGTTTTCTGACCAGTGTACCACGCCAATAGTTAGACTAGGGGCAGACTGGAGTCCTTGACTTCATCAAGGTGTAGGAAGAGTTTGATTGGTGAAGGTCAATCCAGATAGAAAGAGATAGTTGTGTTATTTGTCATCAGCGAGCGACGTATGCAGCAGTCGTCACAGCTCACGGTATTGGGGGATACAGCATATGCGAGGTCCATCTGCCCTCCACAACAGTACACTCCATTACATTTCTTACGCGACAGCCTTGACCGTACCTAGAAAAGTTATTGAAGTTGTGTAGGCGTGGCTCTCAGCCATTCTGGCAAGTAAATAACTTTCTTAAAGAAAAGGGAGAAATAGACGTTTCGATACTTTGTAAAATAATAGCACTCCTATAGATAAGAGGCCACCTACTGTTCCGAAAAGAACCTGGAAATTTATTGCTTTATAAGAAAAATTTTCACTTGATTTCTCAGAATTTTTTGCAATAAATAATATTTTTCGTTCGTTTAGTGTTTTTCTTACACTACCTAGCAGTACTCCAGTACCCAAGTATTCCACTAGTTACATAAGAATATAGAATATTTTTGAGTCTTTTCCCTACAGACGACGACTCCAGAAGATATTTGTTGCTGAATGTTTTTCAAGCAGTTCTTGTTGGTATATTACGAGCGTCTGTCTGACTTCTGCAGTAGTGTGAGGTGGAAATTGTTTCTTTCAGGAGCCAAAGGGTACTTGTTGGATCAATACATTGCGCCACTTGACAAAATAAAGGCCACACACTGACCCGTTTTCCTGGCTTTTAGATCTCCTATGTGCATTCTGTGCATGGCAAACGCTTTCTGTGTAGTCTCTTTCGTAATGACAGTTTTGTTTGGATCTGAAACACGTTACGGCCTTCACATGCAAGCATGGGCCTCTATGACGTGGCGAACTACATTGTAAGCGTCTCACTGCTCGTGATCGGTTCGCTCTCCTGCCTTACCTTGATTTAACTGGGCCCACGTTTCTTATTCTTTTACCTGCTCTCGTACCATAAGACCTCGCTTCCCAGACGACACCGGTCCTCGACACCAGACCACCAAGTTGCGCCATAATCTTTCCCCTGGTCGACGCTATCGAGCTCTCCACTGTCAGAGCTCTCTCTATAGGCTCTAATAACGTTAGCTGCTTACTTCTCGTCTTTATCCTGTCGTCATGAATCCCGTGGATAAACACTGCTTGGCTTAATTTCCAAATGCGAGCAAGGCTATCTTCTAGCTCCGATTCTTCACACGTCTGACTGTTTCACTGAAATGATGTTGCGTGTTATCCAAGCTGGGGCTCCACTGATCTATACGTTCCCCACTTTCTTGTTGACTTGCAAACATCTGATGGTGTAGAAGTCAAGTGGCCTCTTACCAGCATAATTTTCTACTAATATGGGGTGCACATATGGCCAAGTGCCGCTTAGGTCTCTGACTAATAACTTACTGTGTGGTGAGCCCACTATTTTAGTTTTAACAAATTTGAAAAGGCTATCATATTGCTCCAGGCCTGTAAGTTCAAATGCACATTAATTTTAGCACATCTGAAAAACAAATGAATTGCCTACTTTGTGACTCAGACACATGAGGGCCTGCGACAGAAAAATTTTTTCCATCTTGTGAGATACTTGCTAGTCTTGCAACTGAAACGCTCACTGCAGTCGTTGTACTTGTGCGCCGTCTGCTGCGAAATGTGCCCCTTGCACCACCGTCGGTCGTCGCCGCCGCATCCGCTGCTGATGTGTGCCTTCTGGAATGGGCTCCTCGCCCCGAGACGCCTCGTGTTGCTGGGCTAGTCTCTGCCTCTGTTTTTATTTTTCTTCTGGCGCTTTCATCTTCTTCTCAAAAATGAGAGAGGAACGCTCTTCTTTCTTATCTGTCCTGGCTCCTGGCTCTGTCGCTAGCCTACGTACGCTTTATTAAAACAATGCAAAAGGGACTCTCAAAGCCATTCCGTCGTTTCACGTGACATCGGGCTGAGCAGGTTCGATACTCCAAAGAGAGGCGACCTGTCCCTATAACTCGTGGCGGAATAACAGCACAGTAACCCTACGATCTAACCGCAGACCCCTGGTACCAGAAAAAATCGCTACGTCCCGTGAGCAGTCAGTTGGTCGGTGCTATTGGAGATTGGAAAATGTCCATCCGGTGAGCCAACGTGGAGCTGCGTAAATAGAATTTTGAAAGAGTTATGGAACTTGGTGGGTAAATAATGGAACAAAGAGAAGGCTTGAATTCGGTTGTGAGCTTACGTCAGCAGCAGAACAGTATGTGGCGCAGTCACTGCAGTCTTAATAGAAATGAGCATATTTGTGCCATGAGCTGGGCAGTTCTACTCCTATTCTCCACCAGTTTCGAGTGATACAACCATTTTCAAGGACAAAACGTTCAACCGAAAATTTTCGTCATATTTGAGCCATAAAAAAAATACGGAAATATATGGTTGAACCAATGATGTATAATGTTTTTTTTCTCGTTGAAAACTATTATAACAATCGGAGCTGCTAGATAATAAACATAAAATTGTACAGCTGATGGCACAAATATCTTTTTTTCGAGACTATTTTAATGATTGTCCTCCACTGCTAACGACTCACGAGCGGGATCAAATACCACCCATCAGCACCTGTAGTATAAAAGTGAAAGTAACATGGATACGTGAATGCGCGTTATACAGACGGCCATCTTCAACTGTGATACATGTTTACAGCAAGTAATATGGAATCAAATTAGGGCTGTTATAATAGAATGGTATGAGTAAGAGAAAAATGGCAGTCAAAACATTTAATAAATTCAGGTGATCGTTTCTCATATGGCAGTTACTTTTTTTAATTAATGTAATGTACTAATTTATGTTTGTTACCAATTAATAGCAAGATAGTTAGATGAAGGTGTGGTAAACAGGCCAGAATGGATATCTTTCGATCTGAACAGCGCTGCAGCTTGTATACAAATGGTCGGACTCTACTCAGTTCATCATAAGAATAAATCTGATGCAAACAAAACACAAACGCGATGATTCGTCAGAAGCTGTAGCACCATTAATGGTGAAGCTCCATCTTGAAGGGATAAATTTGATCATGTTGCCATTAATGAATTTTCTAATAAAAGGTCAAACCTTTATTTGTAGTACAGTGGTTGTGTTACGATCCTGGAAGTAGGCCCTACTCCTGTCAAAGATGTATTACTATTAAGTTATGTTAAATGAGACTTTAAGATACCCAAATGTATTAACAGTCATCGACGTAATTCTTAATCACGCTTTAGCTGTGTAACTTTCATTTCAAAAATCGTGTACGGTCACAGTCTCTGCGCTGCTGAGCTCCGATTGTTGGGCTGTTAATAGATCGTATGAAAATATCAGAGGTTGTTTGTTGTTCCGTAGTGAAACACGCATGTGGAACACGGTTAAAAAGTGCTGAGAAATAGGTTGTTCTTAATGTTTTTCACAAATTTACAGAGATAATCTTCTTCTTAATTTTCCAGAGGAGTGTACTTTGTACAATTAACAGATCGGTAGAGCTGTGTAACTTCGTAACTTCGTACAGTTCGATGGTCAAGAGTGGTCTGAGTTGACTTTTTTATCGTTCCATTTGAAATACCTACATCTCATAATTGTAAAATTCATCATCACTTTTTTATGAACAATGCATCTCTTCTTGTTTCTAATGATATATTGCACGCAAGGCTTCTGTTTTCATTTCAAATATAAATTCTTAATTATCGATGGTTTGTGGAACTCTGTCAATAAATGTATGTTAAATTAAGGAAACATTACAATTTAATTTAAGACAAAAATGAAAAACCAGATACTCTTTATTTAAACTGTGTTCATTGTTTTAATCCACAGACGTAGATAAGTGTCGTAGAATTATGAAAAACAATTCTTTTCACAGTATCGAGCACACCATACAAATGCTGCATTTTTACATTTGTCACTGTACCATAACAATATGAACCAACAGAGCTGAGGTTAAGTTGAGGGATTTGGACCAAGGAATAACATGACTGTTAAGTTTACAGACGTAATGGAACTAACGCATGCAGTTTTTTCACGGTGGCGGGATGTAGAACGGCACGTCAGAAATGCATAAGAGGAAAATACCTGGGCCTGGGCGGCTTCGTGGATTCTGTTGTTGATCGACTCGTAGTCAACGTAGCAGATGACAGTTCCATAACTGAAACATACTTCTCCAATTCAGATGACGAAGGAGCTAATATATTACTTGACGACTGACTGTAATTAATACCTTCATTGGCTTCAGTATTCAACAGTAGGATGAAATACCTGTAGTACGCTTTTACATCACACATAACTCGCTCAGAAAAATTTACCCTGCTTTTATGATAGGAATTTTCATCACTCTTGTTTGTAACTATAATACTATGTAAGGTGAGAACGAGAGCATTTTATGCTTTCAGTCTGGTCACCTAAGAGGTTTTGCCAAATAGTATTTCATTCTCTTTAAAAATTAAATGACATTCGTAGCTATATTGTTTCTTCGCTCTTCTCCTTTTACTTCTGAACTGCAACTCTTCGCACCATTGCATGTGTGGACGACCGGCTGGCCAGTGCTGCCACAGTTAAATGCGACGGTAAAGCTGCTGCTTCGCGTTATCGCTCGGTGCAGCATAAAACCTATACTTGTGATCGTACTTGACTGTACTGGTCACAGCTTGGCTTGCGCTCCACGAAAAGCGAAATCCAATGAGATTCAAGCAAACGCGGAAGAATACAAGTCATAATGTGTACAACAGGATTATTCTTATGATGAACAGAGTACAGTTGTAATAAATATCGCCAATGTTGGCAGTGAAATCGACACAGGTAGGCTCTTCCGTTACATTTCAGTAAAATGGTTTTTACCTTGAGTCGTCTGACGTAAGACAAATCATTTATATTAATGTTGTTACTTCAGCTGTATGAATAGTAATCATTTGTACAACATCTACAGGGTGTTACAAAAAGATACGGCCAAACTTTCAGGAAACATTCCTCACACACAAATAAAGAAAAGATGTTAAGTAGACATGTGTCCGGAAACGCTTAATTTCCATGTTAGAGTTAATTTTAGTTTCGTCAGTATGAACTGTACTTCCTCGATTCACCGCCATGTTTTCATACGGGATACTCTACCTGTGCTGCTAGAACATGTGCCTTTACAAGTACGACACAACATGTGGTTCATGCACGATGGAGCTCCTGCACATTTCAGTCGAAGTGTTCGTACGCTTCTCAACAACAGATTCGGTGACCGATGGATTGGTAGAGGCGGACCAATTCCGTGGCCTCCACGCTCTCCTGACCTCAACCCTCTTGACTTTCATTTATGGGGGCATTTGAAAGGTCTTGTCTACGCAACCCCGGTACCAAATGTAGAGAATCTTCGTGCTCGAATTGTGGACGGCTGTGATACAATACGCCGTTCTCCAGGGCTGCATGCGACGGAGGGAGGATGCACGTATCCTCGCTAAAAACATTCTGAACATTTCCTCTAACAAAGTGTTTGAAGTCACTCTGGTACGTTCTGTTGCTGTGTGTTTCCATTCCATGATTAATGTGATTTGAAGAGAAGTAATAAAATGAGCTCTAACATGGAAAATAAGCGTTTCCGGACACATGTCCACATAACATATTTTCTTTCTTTGTGTGTGAGGAATGTTTCCTGAAAGTTTGGCGGTACCTTTTTGTAACACCCTGTATATTTAAAAATGTCTTTTTCCTTACAAATGTAGTTCCTCGTTTTGTTTATGGATAACTGATATCAATGAAGCATCCGATGTGGAAAGGAGGCCACACTGCTAGACGGAAAATGTGTCCAAGGTGTTCACTCCAGCAACAGTCCCTTACTTCTGTATATCACACAAAATCACAGACTGACTATTACATACTTTTATGTATGCAAAGCTACGATCGGCCATTTTATCCCTTTGTGACAATTTTGTATTATGTAAAACCGACCCTATTCTCTTATGTTGATCTAATACGAAGGGCAGATTCAAGACGTGTCACAGTCGTTTGATATTCTCTTGGAAATATACACGGATATCAAAACACGAAACATGGGATTGTGTTGCGATGGCACTGGTCACAGTACCATCTTGGGTATGGAAAATGGGTCACTTTGTAAGCCTTGTGAAAAATGCATGTAGTTTGTAACTGCCGTGTTAAATTGTTAAAAACTTAATCAGCCAGTGTCGTAATTTTGAAATGTTACTACGAATGTCACGTAGTAAATAATTCGCGAGAAGACCCGTAGTGACAGAGGCAAAGGTCTATTGTGGAAACTAAGTCGCTGAATATTAAAAGTAATGATATTAAGGAATACACCCGACTGACTATGCAAAATAAGAGGGGACGTACATTCGCGAGTGAGTGGTTCAATATAAGAATTAGTACTGTAAGGGAAATGTGTCATAAGTATAGTTACGTCGGTACACTCCGTTGTATGCAAACGTACGATCGGGAGAGACGCACGTACATTCTAAGTACTATCGTTCCTCCTGGCCAGGGTAAAAAGAATTGTGGCAAAATGCATTTATTCATCTGAGAAAGAAAATAATCGGACTTTGTGAATAAATGAAATGAAAGATTTCAGGTTCTGGATGTCACGGCAAATGTGATCTAGATACTGAAACTGACACTGGCCGCCACGAAGGAAAAGAGATGAACACAATCACGTACCTCTCTTGTCAAACAGCGCCGTCATGAAGATCGTAGCCTCCATCAGAAT
Organism: Schistocerca cancellata; assembly: GCF_023864275.1. Lineage (NCBI taxonomy): Eukaryota > Metazoa > Arthropoda > Insecta > Orthoptera > Acrididae > Schistocerca > Schistocerca cancellata. The sequence goes on from NC_064634.1 coordinate 256,568,364, forward strand.
TCTCCGTACATAATTAAAATAATAATCTTCCAGAGTTACAGGTGCAGGGATCCATGGTATCGTGAATGAGAGAATTGTATTGTTTCAGAAGTTGTTGTCATTATTTAGCACAATTTCACTTGAAATTACAGAGCACTCCGTTTATGCGTCTTATCACCAGGATATGAGAACAACGAAAGGTAACTATTACTAACACTAATTAACGAAGAGCGTAAATCTCCTTTTGTCCGTCAGCGTTAAATACATTCCAAATGAATCTGTGGAATAAAAGTCGAATAATTAGATATACATCTATCAACAAGGAAAAGTTATTAAGATTTTTTACGTTGCCCCCTTGGGCGAATTGTCCGAAGAAACATCAAATTCCGGGCAATGAGCGCAATGAGCCCAACCACTTTACATACTGTTAGTTCTTTCACTCATTTACACATGTGCTTGAATTGAGTGCATGTTTTTTAAGGGATTTCTCATCACCAATTTGCTTATAGTTCTGTTGCCGGCCCTGGCACATACCTAAACACTTGTTCTAACATTCGTTTCTTTAATATACTGTACATTTATGGGTTTTTAGCAATGAAAACATATACAGTAGGATACACAAAACATACATTAACTTAAATGCTATACACAATAATTACTGCGTAGTCCTTTACATAAATATATGGATATTACAGTACACTTTATACAGGTCCATAGTTCAGTTCTTTATGATTGGTTTGTAGCGTCATTATTCCTGCGTACAAATAACATTTTCAATAGCACGTTGACAACATTACATTTCACAAGTCTTTTCTATGATTTACAATTACGTTATTCCTGAAATAAAATTCACAAGATCGTCGTATATTTTGGTGTATCGATTCAGGCTGTGGGGTTATCAAGGGTATCTGGAGTGGTAAGTGTGGTAAATTCTTCCTTATAGTTGCTTAAGCTCTCCACTGCCTCCCTCTATTAACCAGGATCTATTTGATAACTTCCCAGTATATCTTCTTTCTGCATTTTATATTTGTCTCTTCTTGAGCAAGATAAACATGCGACAAATAAAATTCAGAGAGAATAGTACTTAGTCTAACTTAAAACTAACATATACATAATCACAAGTGCTGTTCTGCCTGAAGTTCAATGAACAAGTGTGTTTTTTTTATTTAGTAACGTGGGACGTAGATCTTGAGCTGTAGTGGTAACACTAGAGTGTTACGTCAGGAAATCGTGTCTACATCTCTTTGCACTATCGTGAATGTCCATGTGAAGGTGGATCTTGGTTTCTATTCAAATTGTCCATCACGCCGTCAGTCAATAATGCGTCAGTTGCAAGTAACAACGCACGCAATAATTAGTCTGGCATCTCACTGTGCACCGTTTGGAGTCCTGTAGCCGCGCACCTACCGCCTTTTAGCGATGCCGCGCGTGCAGTTCTCTAACTTAGGATCGTGCTATAAATGCACTTATACATCGAAACGACAATACAAAATGTGGTGTCACCGCAAGGCACCACACTTGCTAGGTTGTAGGCTTCAAATCGGCCGCGGTCCGTCAGTAGACTACATACCGGACCCACGAGCCGCCACTGTCGACGCTAGCAGACCGAGCGCCGCCACTCGGCTGGTCTTACGAGACAAGCTAGCGCACTGCCCAGTTCTACAGCTGACATTAATACGAATGGTTCACTTGTTATAGCTTCAGAGATCTCATTTGCAGAGATTCTAGTTAGCAAAACCTTCAGCTAAGTCAGTAGCTACGACCCAGCCAGGTGTCACATACAGTTTATACATTGATAATTGATCTATATGTGTAAAGCAATCAGAATTGTAAAGAAGTACTCGCAGTTTAGTATATAACTGCACTTGCGAATTGTTGTACAAAGTCAAGATCGACGTTCACCGCTGATGCTGAATTAATTATAAGTATTTAACTGTATTCGTGTCTACTAACATTCTAATCACCTAAAATGTTCCAGATACATCCCGTCGAGTATAGTTCACTGATCCTCACGTCAGCCTAAGTGATCAAAGCGTGCAATTAATGGCCACACCTCGTGGTCAGACTAAGCGTCAAATTGCGGACTCAGCCGGGTCACCCTTTTTCATGAGGCCCATAGTTCCGCCCCATACATAACACAAAATTTGAGTGCACCGAACGTGCTTGTACATAGTATCTCCAAATGAGACAAAATATGTGCTTTAACTACGCGCGACTTACTGTGGGGGAAAGAATCTCATGTTTACGTCACCCAAACCTACGTAACAACGCATGATACAAGCACTAAAGAAAGAAAATAATAAATGACACACAAATAGAGCAAATCTCTATACCTAAAATCATATATAAATACAAAACAAACCGGAATACAAAAGAGGGTGACAACTAATTTACGGTAACAGCAAAGTCATAAGAATTATTAAAACTGTTTTTAAGAGCTAGATTTGTTTGAATAATATCATTATTTTTTCTAGTCAAGTTCCCATACATATCAAAAATTGACAAGTTTTAACGTTACACGAACATTGTTTTTCTTTTTTAAGTAGGAGGGGTAGCAACTTTGCAGCTCGCACGGGGCGGCAGTTAGGCTTGTGCTGGCCATGGTGAACAACGTTCGCATTGTCAAACTGGTAGCACCCCCTCTACTGAGCGTGCAGCACTCCGTCAACCTCACAATCATCTCGCAGCTCTAAGTCACCAACTATGCGCACAGTGGTTCTGAGTGTTATTACTGGTCGGTACGAAAATAGAAAAAAAATATTTTTCATTTCTCCTTACTAAAATGTGGTAACCGCTTTGGACGATGGCTGGCTGCCACAGTCAAACGCCTTGACCGTGGAATGATGGGCAGCTAAGGATCTAACTTAAGAGCTGCTCAGCAAAGGACGCCTTCCGTGGACTTTCTTCGACCTTGTCGGCCAATCGGGTGGTGTGAGAGGAGTCACGTGTTCTCTCTCACGTGGACGTGGGAGGTACTGTGCGGGAACGCATCACCATCTTTGCCATCAGCGCTCGTCTCGTTAACACGCTCCTTTGCTGGTCTTCAGTGACATGACAAAATTTCACGAGCTGAACTTTGGCTCCCCTGATCGCCTCTCCACTAAATCCAGCAACTGATGTAGACCCATAATTTACAGTAAACCTCTTCGGGGGTCGTGTTTCTAATCAGGTATTTATTCATGATTCAGAACACAAAAAATACGGATTCCAGCTCTTTATTCGCTCGTGCGTACACTGTACAATTCTAATACATGCTCAGCCAGAACATTATGACCACCGACATTCTATGGATATAACCCCGTCCTGGCGATAGCAGTGTCACCTGGCCAGAAATGACTGCTATTGAGATTCATGCACGGTGCGTGTAGTATCAGTGAGTGTACTGTCCCTGTGTAGATTGAAGAAGGCGTGTGATCTATCCTAGTTTGCACGAGGGCAGATTGAGATGGCCCGAAGGCTCGGCACGAGCATTTTTTGAAACTCCACGACTTGTCGGATGTTAGTGGAGTGCTGCTGTGATTATCTTCAGCACGTGGTGAAACAAGGTGAAAACCCGTCCAGTCGTGGTCTGTTTGGGCAGCCACCCCTCATTGCAGATGTCGGACGACGTAGCCTGGCACACAGCTAAAACGTAACAGGAGTCGAACGGTGGCTGTACTAACTTCTTTGCTAGGAGAGTTCAAGAGTGAATAAACGCACAGTGCACCGAGCACTCCTAACGATGACCCTCCGCTGGCGACGACCCATGAATGTGCCAGTATTAACTCCACGACATTGGCAATTACGACTGAGATGGGCACGTGACCATCGCACTGGACGATGACGCGGTTGCAGAGCATCACGCCGATGGGAGGACGCGAATCCGTCGTCTACATCTACATCTACATCTACATGATTACTCTGCGATTCATATTTAAGTGCTTGGCAGTGGGTTCATCGAACCACAATCATACTATCTCTCTACCATTCCGCTCCCGGAGAGCGCGCGGTAAAAACGAACACCTAAACCTTTCTGTTCGAGCTCTGATTTCTCTTATTTTATTTTGATGATCATTCGTACCTATGTAGGTTGGGCTCAACAAAATATTTTCGCATTCGGAAGAGAAAGTTGGTGACTGAAATTTCGTCAATAGATCTTGCCGCGACGAAGAAAGATCTTTGCTTTAATGACTTCCATCCCAACTCGCGTATCATATCTGCTCCTATTACGTGATAATACAAAACGAGCTGCCCTTTTTTGCACCCTTTCGGTGTTCTCAGTCAATCCCACCTGGTAAGGATCCCACGCCGCGCAGAAATATTCTAACATAGGACGAACGAGTGTAGTGTAAGCTGTCTCTTTAGTGGACTTGTTGCATCTTCTATGCGTCCCGCCAATGAAACGCAACCTTTGGCTCTCCTTCCCCACAATATTATCTACACTCCTGGAAATGGAAAAAGAACACATTGACACCGGTGTGTCAGACCCACCATACTTGCTCCAGACACTGCGAGACTGCTGTACAAGCAATGATCACACGCACGGCACAGCGGACACACCAGGAACCGCGGTGTTGGCCGTCGAATCGCGCTAGCTGCGCAGCATTTGTGCACCGCCGCCGTCAGTGTCAGCCAGTTTGCCGTGGCATACGGAGCTCCATCGCAGTCTTTAACACTGGTAGCATGCCGCGACAGCGTGGACGTGAACCGTATGTGCAGTTGACGGACATTGAGCGAGGGCGTATAGTGGGCATGCGGGAGGCCGGGTGGACGTACCGCCGAATTGCTCAACACGTGGGGCGTGAGGTCTCCACAGTACATCGATGTTGTCGCCAGTGGTCGGCGGAAGGTGCACGTGCCCGTCGACCTGGGACCGGACCGCAGCGACGCACGGATGCACGCCAAGAACGTAGGATCCTACGCAGTGCCGTAGGGGACCGCACCGCCACTTCCCAGCAAATTAGGGACACTGTTGCTCCTGGGGTATCGGCGAGGACCATTCGCAACCGTCTCCATGAAGCTGGGCTACGGTCCCGCACACCGTTAGACCGTCTTCCGCTCACGCCCCAACATCGTGCAGCCCGCCTCCAGTGGTGTCGCGACAGGCGTGAATGGAGGGACGAATGGAGACGTGTCGTCTTCAGCGATGAGAGTCGCTTCTGCCTTGGTGCCAATGATGGTCGTATGCGTGTTTGGCGCCGTGCAGGTGAGCGCCACAATCAGGACTGCATACGACCGAGGCACACAGGGCCAACACCCGGCATCATGGTGTGGGGAGCGATCTCCTACACTGGCCGTACACCACTGGTGATCGTCGAGGGGACACTGAATAGTGCACGGTACATCCAAACCGTCATCGAACCCATCGTTCTACCATTCCTAGACCGGCAAGGGAACTTGCTGTTCCAACAGGACAATGCACGTCCGCATGTATCCCGTGCCACCCAACGTGCTCTAGAAGGTGTAAGTCAACTACCCTGGCCAGCAAGATCTCCGGATCTGTCCCCCATTGAGCATGTTTGGGACTGGATGAAGCGTCGTCTCGTCGTCTCACGCGGTCTGCACGTCCAGCACGAACGCTGGTCCAACTGAGGCGCCAGGTGGAAATGGCATGGCGAGCCGTTCCCCAGGACTACATCCAGCATCTCTACGATCGTCTCCATGGGAGAATAGCAGCCTGCATTGCTGCGAAAGGTGGATATACACTGTACTAGTGCCGACATTGTGCATGCTCTGTTGCCTGTGTCTATGTGCCTGTGGTTCTGTCAGTGTGACCATGTGATGTATCTGACGCCAGGAATGTGTCAATAAAGTTTCCCCTTCCTGGGACAATGAATTCACGGTGTTCTTATTTCAATTTCCAGGAGTGTATGTGGTCTTTCCAACTGAAGTTGTTCGTAATATTAACACCCAGGTACTTAGTTGAATTGACAGCCTTGAGAATTGTACTATTTATCGAGTAATCGAATTCCAACGTATTTCTTTTGGAACTCATGTGGATCACCTCACACTTTTCGTTATTTAGCGCCAACTGCCACCTGCCACACCATACAGCAATCTTTTCTAAATCGCTTTGCAACTGATACTGGTCTTCGGACGACCTTACTAGACTGTAAATTACAGCGTCATCTGTGAACAACCTAAGAGAACTGCTCAGATTGTTACCCAGATCATTTATATATATTAGGAACAGCAGAGGTCCCAGGACGCTTCCCTGGAAACACCTGATATCACTTCAGTTTTACTCGATGATTTGCCGTCTATTACTACGAACTGCGACCTTCCTGAGAGGAAATCACGAATCCAGTCGCACAGCTGAGACGATACCCCACAGGCCCGTAGCTTGATTAGAAGTCGCCTCTGAGGAACGGTGTCAAACGCTTTCCGGAAATCTAGAAACACGGAATCAACTTCAGATCCCCTGTCGATAGCGGTCATTACTTCGTGCGAATAAAGAGCTAACTGGGTTGCACAAGAACGATGTTTTCTGAAACCATGTTGATTACGTATCAATAGATCGTTCCCTTCGAGGTGATTCATAATGTTTGAATACAATACATGCTCCAAAACCCTACTGCAAACCGACGTCAATGATATAGGTCTGTAGTTTGATGGATTACTCCTACTACCCTTCTTAAACACTGGTGCGACCTGCGCAATTTTCCAATCTGTAGGTACAGATCTATTGTTGAGCGAGAGGTTGTATATTATTACTAAGTAGAGAGCTATTGTATCAACGTAATCTGAAAGGAACCTAATCGGTATACAATCTGGAGCTGAAGACTTGCCCGTATCAAGCGATTTGAGCTGCTTCGCAACCCCTAAGGTATCTACTTCTAAGAAACTCATGTTAGCAGCTGTTCGTGTTTCAAATTCTGGAATATTCCATTCGTCTTCCCTGGTGAAGGAATTTCGGAAAACTGCGTTCAATAACTCCGCTTTAGCGCACAGTCGTCGGTAACAGTACCCTCGGCACTGCGCAGCGAAAATATTGACTCCGTCTTGCCGATTGTGTACTTTACATACGACCAGAATTTCTTCGGATTTTCTATCAAATTTCGAGACAATGTTTAGTTGTGGAACTTATTAAAGGCATCTCGCATGGAAGTCCGTGCCAAATTTCGCGGGTCTGTAAATTTTAGCCAATCGGGATTTCGTGTTCTTCTGAACTTCGCATGATTTTTTCCGTTGCCTCTGCAACAGTGTTCGGACCTGTATGTGTACCTAGGGGGATCAGTTCCATCTCTTACCAATGTATGAGGTACGAATCTGTCAATTGCTGTTGCTGCTATATCTTTGAATTTGAGCCAAATCTCGTCTACATTTGCATAGTCAGTTCGGAAGGAGGAGGAGGAAGAGATTAGTGTTTAATGTCCCGTCGACAACGAGGTCATTAGAGACGGAGCGCAAGCTCTGATGAGGGAAGGATGGGGAAGGAAATCGGCCGTGTCCTTTCAAAGGAACCATCCCGGCATTTGGCTGAAGCGATGTAGGGAAATCACGGAAAACCTAAATCAGGACTGAACCGTCGTCCTCCCGAATGCGAGTCCAGTGAGTTCGGAAGGAATGGAGATTGTCTCTTAGGAAGGCTTCTGGTGACACTTTATCCGCTTTTTTAAATAAAATTATTTTGCGTTTGTTTCTGGTGGATTTGGAAGAAACGGTATTGAGCTTAGCTACAACGACCTTGTGATCACTAATCCCTGTATCAGTCATGATGCTCTCTATTAGCTCTGGATTGTTTGTGGCTAAGAGGTCAAGTGTGTTTTCGCAACCATTTACAATTCGCGTGGGTTCGTGGACTAACTGCTCGAAATAATTTTCGGAGAAAGCATTTAGGACAATCTCGGAAGATGTTTTCGGCCTACCACCGGTTTTGAAAAAGTATTTTTGCCAACATATCGAGGGAAGGTTGAAGTCCCAACCAACTGTAACCGTATGAGTGGGGTATTTATTTGTTACGAGACTCAAATTTTCTGTGAACTGTTCAGCAACTATATCATCGGAGTCTGGGGGTCGCTAGGAGGAGCCAATTATTAACTTAGTTCGGATGTTAAGTATAACCTCCACCCATACCAATTCGCACGGAGTATCTACTTCGACTTCACTACAAGATAAACCACTACTGACAGACACAAACACTCCACCACCAATTCTGCCTAATCTATCTTTCCTGAACACTGTCTGAGACTTCGTAGAAATTTCTGCAGAACTTATTTCAGGCTTTAGCCAGCTCTCTGTACCTATAACGATTTCAGCTTCTGTGCTTTCTATTAGCGCTTGCTCTGGGACTTCTCAGCACATCTACAACAATTTGCAACTACAATTCCGACTGTTCCTTGAACCAAGCACGTCCTGTATTTGCCATGCACCCTTTGAGATTGCAGCCCACCCCGTACTTTCCCGAGGCCTTCTAACCTAAAAAAACCGACCAGTCCACGCCACACAGCCTGCGCTATCCGTGTAGCCGCCAGCTGAGGGCAACAGCTCATTGACAGCAGTACTGCGGTACGGAGACGAGCATGCGGCGACCCTGTTATGCTCTGTGGAACATTCACGTGCACATCCATGGTTCCGGTGAAGCTCGTGCGAGCACACACTAGTTGCAGACCACGTACACCCCTCCATGACGATCATATTTACCGGCGGCAGTCGCATTTTTCTACAAGGTAATGCGCTATGTCACAAGGCCAGGAGCGTGATGGAGTGGGTCGAAGAACACAGTTGCGGCTTCCTGTTGACGTGCTGGCCCCCTACTCACCAGATCTGAATCCAATCGGTTACACCTGGGATGTGATTGAACGTGGCGTCAGAGCTCACCGTCCCCCTCCCCGTAATTTAAGGGAATTAAGTGACTCGTGTGTGCAAATCTAGTGCCAAATCCCCCCTGTTACCTGTGCCAAAGGTGGACATATCCGATATTAAGTGTAATTTACGAAGCAGGAGTAGACTGGGTCAGTTGTTCCACGTATCGCTGAAAAGTCAATGGGCTGCTTGTTAAATCAACAGCAGGCACTTCTACGTTCTGCATAGCCTGTTTAGTGCCCCGACTGCCGTGACATGCTATGTACCGCAGATCGCGAGAACTGTGGGTATACGTTCGGCAAGTCGACATCCTTCTTATGAAACTTCAATAACAAGTTTTTTCCTCTGTGTTGTTGGTGCCCACCTACTTAAGTAGAAACGATCATTATAACAAAATAAGAGAAATCAGAGGAAGCACGAATAAAATAAAGTGCTCATTTCTTCCTCGCGCTTTTAAAGAGTCGAAAGAGGGAGAAGTAGCTTGAAGGTGGTTCGATGAACGCTCTGCCAGGCATTTAATTGTGAATTGCAGAGTAATCATAGGGGTTTAGATGTAGATGCCGATGTAGATACACGAACGAAATAAGGTCAACTTAGATTTTATTTCTATTATTGGTGTTTCACTCTAACGGTATGGACTTAGTTTAATTATCGCTTGCCCCTTTAAAACACAGACTTCTACTTCTACAGTGTCTTTTACGACAAGGGGAATGAGATAAAGGAACTGTAGTGCAACTGACGAAATCATTGTAGCGTCAAGTTTTCGCGAAGGCTAGCTTCTGAGTAAATAGGCTGCAAACTGCTGAACTACGCCTTGTAATACATGTTTCCCTTGCAACACTTTCTATTAATCTAATGTCCCAACATGCATATAAATTACGAGTATTATATTAATGGCCGGTTTTGGCCTTAGGATATTTCCAAATATATGACGTTGATGATATGTGTGTCAAAGTTAATTTTATATTTATATTTTTATACGAATGTGTTTACGTGGGAACGTGCCAACCCCACGAAAAGAAATTAAACGCGACACGCACATCACCAATATCATACATCTGAAAACAGCCCAAGGCCAAAACAGGTCATTAATGTAATTCATATGCAGGTTGCATTAAAGGAATGAAACTGAGAGCTTACGATGGTTAATGGTCCCATCAGTTAGACAATAATTGAGGCTGTGGACCCATACATGGGGAAATTATAATTTTTGTCGCCGACATACACTGCTCCCAATGTCACTTGACTAAGTTTGCTTGTAACATCACTACATTGCAAGTACACCCATGTCGATCAGGAGTAGAGCCTATTACACAGGTCAACGATGGAAAAAACTTTTTGCCAAAAATTCCTTATTCAAATTTTTTATGATGGGAAATCCAAATATGATAATTTTATCATCCACCATTTCCTCAAATTTTACAGTTAAATTTATTAAATTAGGTAATTTTTAAAAATTTAACAGCTTTTATATGGTTAAAATAATTTAAAAAGAAGGTGTAATGAATATAGATGACGTTGGTATCACTGCTGAAAAACATTTACTGGCAAAAAAGGTCGTTTCTGATTTCGTGTAAACAGATGGTGTTTTGTTTACTGTCAACCAAACCTCAATTTCCCGTTTCCTGTACATGTGTTCAGTACAATGTCTAATCGTGGTTATAAAACTCTGCTGACAGTTTGTTATATTTGTGGTGAATTTATGATTAAAAAGCACCAAAGGAACATTACAGATTTTGTGGAAAAGGCTTCTCTATCATACTTTGGATCTAAACTTGGTGATAAAGATAAATCTTGGGTGCCACATAAAGTATGTTACATGTGTGTTGAAGATCTGAGAAAATGGTCCAAAAAGGAGAAAAAGCCTTTAAACTTGCTGTTCCTAGGATATGCAGGGAGCCAAGAAATCATTCCAATGATTGCTATTTTTCAGTACTGATATTACCGGTCGTAATTCGAAAACCAAGAAGGTAATCAGCTACCCCAGCCTTCCGTCCTCCATCTGACCAGTAGGGCTTGGTGTAGATTTGCTAGTTCCTGAACTACCAGATGATTTAAATTCTATCCCAACAGAAGTATTTTGTGATGTACAATGTGATTTACACGAACGAGATGACGATGAATTCCATTGTAATGCAGGAAGTCTAGAGCCCAAATTGTTTACTCAGACCGAGCTGAACTATTTGGTTAGGGATCTGGACTTAACGAAAGGAAAAGCTGAATTGCTTGGCTCTAGATTAAAAGAAAATAACTTATTGGCAGTTGGAACCAACAAATACATGTATAGAAAGAGACAGCAGCAATTTTCCAAATTTTTCAACAAGAAGGTAATTTAGTGTACTATTCTGACATTCCTGGCCTGATGAATGAGTTTGTTATTGAATACAAAAAGGAAGACTGGAGGCTGTTTATTGATACATCTAAAACTAGTTTAAAGACTGTTGTATAACACAATGGTAATATTTATGAATCTATACCTGTTTGAATTTCTGTACATATGAAAGAAAGCTATGAAAACCTAGAAATAGTGGTAAATGAAATAGGCTATTCTGCTCATGGTTGGATGATATGTGGCGATCTAAAACTAACATGCTTGCTCCTCCGTCAGCAAGGTGGCTTTACCAAATTTCCATGTTTCTTGTGTGAATGGGACAGTAGGGCTAGGGATCAACACTGGTGCAGAAAGAACTGGCCTGTGAGAGAGTCTTTAAAACAGGGCGAGAAGAGCATTCTATGCAAAAACCTTGTAGATCCCAAAAACGTACTCTTACCACCTGTACATATAAAGATAGGCCTAATGAAACAGTTTGTATAGGCTTTGCCTAAAGATGGACCATGCCATCTCTGCAAAAAGTTTCTACACCTTTCAGAAGCTAAAGTAAAAGAAGGCGTCTTTGTCGGACCTGACATTAGAAAACTGATATTACCTTTGAATCCACAATGACCTTAAATGAGAAACAAGCATGGGAATTACTCAAGCAAATTGTTACAAAGTTCTTAGGACATGAAAAAGACCACAAAATGTCTCTATTATAGCTACAATTTTAAAGAAGTTTAAAACTTTAGGATGTTTAATGAGCCTGAAGGTTCACTTTTTGAACAGTCCCCCTGTTTACTTCATGGACAACATGGGAGATGTTAGTGAGAAGCAAGGAGAGCTTTTTCACCAGGACATTAAAGTGACAGAAAAGCGCTACCAACGCCGGTGGAATACCAACATGATGGGTGACTACTGTTGGTCACTTCACCGAGAAGTTCAGCAAGCGACTCATCGTAGAAAAAGCTACACAAGAAGCTTCAAAGAAAGGAGATAATGAAAATACAAACTATTTCCACCTGACAAGTGAAACCTCTATTAACACATGTCATAGTTTTAAATAGTTTACTGTAAATACAAACAATGCCTATGTTGTAACAAAGTGTTTCATTAATTTCCCCATTTACCTTATACCATAGGATTTCTGTACTATAGAGTATAATGCATATTGCTTGAAAAGCATGCGTGATACAAAAAAACTAATGCTTGATTTGGATTCAGCTCATAAAAATCTATAAAGATCAACTATCAAAGTAAAAAGAGTTTTTCAATAAACAATTTTCGTTGGCCTGTGTTATCGATACTGCATAAACATTTCATTACTTCCTTAATAATTTACATTAGATACTTGTGATGCATTTGAGTAAGAGGTTTGAAGTGATAAATACAAGGCCACTTCCCTTTTTTTTTGGGACAAGTATCTTCATTCATCCTAGCAGAAGTTAAAATTTTAATTTCACAAATTCATTATGCAATATCCTATTGTGGCAATTTTTAGACAATCACAGTATTGGTAAGATGTTACAGTCCGGAGACGGTATCTAGGATTTTTGCATATAAATTATATTATCAGGGGAAAACTCGAAATGTATGTACATTCAGTGGACTGCCTAGCAGCACACTCCCACACTATGGTATTTATCTAGCAGATGTCAGGTAAATATATGATAATATATTTATTGTAATGTCTCATACCATTCAACACATACTCATATAGTAAGTAATTAGGTTTTTGTGCTACTTACCTACGAAAAGATTCTTTTCCTTATCTTTCACTTGTTTCGACTTCTATCCATTGCAATCACTTGTTTGTTATTGCTATTGCAAACAAGTAAGTGTGAAACAACTGGGTGTAACATTAAAGGTTCGGGCTTAGCACAAAATGAAAACCAACAGCATTACACTAGTCCTGTAATAATTCGGATTTGCTTTTGACTATGGACATTCCACAGGTATTTGTACTCTATGAATTTATCCACAGATGAAAGCTGTCCCATATACAACGATATTACTGCCACTGATACAATATATACATAAAATGACGAAACACAGTGTTTAAAAGGAAAAGAATTATTCCTCAACGCCGCAGCATTATTTAACGCATAATTATAAATAATTTTTTTATGACATGCGGAATCGTTCCATTTTAACGAAAGATGAAAATACAGTCGAACATATTATTGTACTCTTTCATTTGAATAACTGAACCTATATTTAAAGCAAGGGGAAAAGTAACTCTTTTTTATTGTTTTATTGCAACAGAAACTAACACCCAGATAAAATCTTTCTTTGCATCAGAACGTAACTCCAATATGTTTGTTAATATGAATACTAAGGCTTCGAGATCGTGTAGCTCTCAGTGAGTAGATTAGTTTACATTACGGTAGCAAAATGGTTCAAATGGCTCTGAGCACTTTGGGACTTAACATCTGAAGTCATTAGTCCCCTAGACTTAGAACTACGTAAAAGTAACTATCCTAAGGACATGACACTCATCCATGCTCGAGGCAGGATTAGAACCTGCGACCGTAGAAAACGCGTGGCTCCGGACTGAAGCACCTAGAACCACTCGGCCAGAACTCTGTTATTAAATCATTCATTTACCTTTTATTTGTTTATCTGTGTACTTAATTAATTTGCAATTCTAGCCAATGCATAGACTATGTGACAGCAGGGTCTCACCTAGAGGTTATTATTTGCAATGAATTATCTGTGGAACATGAAAGCAGACGTCCGCAACTCGACCCTATGACTACATCGAGCTATTCTTCTTCAACAGAGCCGTGCATAGCCCAAGTACTTGAAGTACGAGTAACCACAGGTAAAGACGCAGCTGGTTTGATCATATCGGATGCTGTTTGGGAGAGCTAATCTGCAGCAATAACCGTTGCAATTTTGATTTCCTCGTCCAGGATAATCCCTTTAGAACTGGAATTGGAATTATAACACCTTACAGTATTCTGTGATCCAGGTCCCTAAAGTACTGCATGAAAGGCAGTTTGCTTGAGGGCTCTGAGCATAAAATTGTGTGTGGCCAAAGCTAGGTGCGGGGAAGTTCACCGCGGAACTTCAAGCAAGAATAAGAATGCTATGGAGAGGAGTGCTGAGTTCGAGTCAGTAGTGGTTTGAAGCAGCAGGGACGTCGACGGCGGCATAGCGGCAGTGGCGGCCACGACGACGCAGGCTATCAGCGTCGATCCTTCATGCAGCAGCTATACAGGAGATGCAGCCAACATGGCCGAAACGTTAACTACTAGTTCGATACTTCTAAATTTGTGAACCTGCAGGGTCATCGTCGGCGATTTCCAACCATTAAGCAATCACCCATGTGTGTGGTTCAGATAATGTGAGCGGGCCAGTTGGTCCTAGTTACCCACAGTTCCTATTCAGTTCAGTAAAGACAGCCGCTGTGGCAGAGAGGTTGTAGGTGCTTCAGTCCGGAACAGCGCTGCTGCTATGGTCGCAGGTTCGAATCCTGCCTCGGGCATGGATGTGTGTGATGTCCTTAGGTTGGTTAGGTTTAAGCAGTTCTACGTCCAGGGGACTGATGCTCTCAGATGATGTCCCATAGTGCTTAGAGCCATTTGAACCATTTTCAGTTCAAAAATTTCTTTCAATTTATCGTTTGTCTTAAGGTGCCTCATTACTAATTCCTCTGGAACCAGCCTCTCCTTCTACACAATATTCATTATGCGACTTAAAAAGTGGCAATTGTTTATTCACAACCCAAACAAAAGAGTTACGTGTTTGCAAGTGTTATTGTCCTTCAAAGTAGTCACCAGCGTTATGTAGAACCTGTTGGTAGCCATGTGGAAAGCGTGGTATACCGTCAACAGAACCTGTTCTGTTGATGGTGCAAATGGACGGCCTGTCGAATTTATGGAACAGCTCTGAAGTGAATGCCACGAATTGGTTCCTTCGTCTTCGGAATCAAATCAAAGTCAGAAGCAGTTAAGTCTGTGGAGTATGGTAGATGGTACAGTACTTTCCAGTCCTATCCACCGAACAGAGCAGCCACAGCTTGCGCCGTATACGCCGGTGCATTGTCTTGCAAAATGATGGGTGGGTTGCGCAGAAAGTGTCGCTGCTTCTTGCGCAAAGCTGGTCGCGGGTGATGCTCCAAAGACGAACAGTAATATTGTGCATTGACGGTCTGTCGTGGAGGAAAGTTGAAAGCTTTATCTGACTTCATACATCTGAATCCGGGTTATGGTACAAAAACTATACCAGCATCAAGTATCTATATTCTACCATTCCAAAAAGAAAAATATGGTTCGAAAGAACAGGGTGCTGAGAAACACATATTGGAGCCCTATGGCATAGCAGCGAATAACTTACCCTCTTGCTGGTCAGGGCAGCACACAACGATCCATTCAGCGACTGAAGTCATGGATGGCCGCAATCTGTTATTAATGGTGCACGCCTGAAAATGCAAGTACGCGGAACACATGTACTTTCCAATGAGCCTCTGAAAGGCCGGTGGATTCCAGTGTGCAGGTGGACCCGTTTGCTGGTCTCCCAAACCAATTTGACTCCATGCCACAACTATGCATTGCGGAATATGTTAAATGTTTAGACGGCCAACTCAAGACAAATAAGTACTCCCACACATCACTCGTTGTGTGTGTGATACTAGAAGCTGTATCTCTGACGATTTAGAAAGTGACTGGCACAGGCTCTAAGTTCCACACTAGCAAAGGACACAAGGCTCACAAAAAAAAAAAAAAAAAAAAAAAATGGTTCAAATGGCGCTGAGCACTATGGGACTTAACTTCTGAGGTCATCAGTCCCCTAGCACTTAGAACTTTTTAAACCTAACTAAACTAAGGGCAGCACACACATCCATGCCCAAGGCAGGATTCGAACCTGCGACCGTAGCGGTCACGCGGCTTCAGAGTGTAGCGCTTAGAACCGCTCGGCCACTTCGGCCTACCAAGTCTCACCATTTTGATACAGACCTGCAGTTTTTTAGTAGCAAAGCGCCAGTACAAGAGTGACCTCTCTTCTCGTTCTGTCCGCTTCCTCCTCAGCTCGGTAGCAAAGCATATTTACATCTTCCCCCACTTTAACACAAGCCAATCATGAGCTTCAGCCCAGCATTCGAAGCTGGGAGAGTGGCCTTTGCTCTGCATTCACCGATTCGACCAATCAGAGACTTTAAAGTTAATAGGAAGAAAAGGAAGAAAGCTTAAGCTTTGCAGCCTCCTTCCCGTGCATTTCCGTATCTTTTGCCAACAACATGACCCAGATGGAACTACATCCCTACATAAAAGGTAATTATCTCCCATGTTGCGTCCATTTCAAAGTTTCCAAAGAATGGCCATAAACTCGCTAAAAGCCTCGTGCTTTCACAATATGTTTTGTAACAGAGTCTGGACATTAGGGTGCCAGTGGCTCTGTCCCACGGAAATTCGATGAATTCTCACAGTTGTTTTGTTGGCTTCCTCCCTAACAAGGGCCCATCCTCTGCATTATTGCCGGTCTACAATGCTCTGGCCATTGCAGAACCGACTTCTCAGCGCTAGTCAGTCTACCTGGACTCGGCTGCCTCCCAACTGGTGCCAACCAATGTGCCTGCACAATGTGACTGCAGAGCTCAGACGTCTGGAAATTTTTTCACCCAGGTTCTGCAGAAAAAACGCGCTTTCCTCAGCCCACCGTCGTCATGCGCCTTCGCTGCAGATGATTAAATAGGCACCCTATACCTTTGAATGGATGTAAAGCTTATTCCTTCTCTAGAGCACACAAGAAAGAGCATTAACTACTGCTCACCATTTCATCATGATGTATGAAGTTAAAATCGCAATAAAGATCATATTCCCGAAGAACATGAAGCGGCATAACACTGAATTAGAAGTGAGAGTGCCCTGAAATTTCTCAATGTAATGCGTTAGGATAACACCATCACAGCGTACATGAGAATCACCATAACTTCCACCAAACTGGGGTTCTCACGCACCTTTGACTTTCGAGGAGACCCATAATGATGCCATTCTTTGGACTGGCATATGATGTGGCCCATGTCTCATCCAGTGTTACGATACGGAGTAAGAAAGCCTCTCTTCGCGCTCATAGGGCTCAAAGTGCTCCTGCGCAGCATCTTTATGCATCCATTTCTCCATTTGTCAAGTCATGCGGAACCGATCGTGATGCAATTTTTCGCACGCCCAGGCATTCCTTCAGGATGTGGAGCACTGTCATATGTACTAATTGGGATTCCTCGGCGAGCTCACGAATCGTATGGCGTCGATCACTGTCCTCTAACATGGCCACAGCACGCACATCTTCTTCAGAGACGCTAAGACGACTTGCCCCATACATGTCTGCCACCGTTAGCTGACCTTCGTTGAAGGCTTTTACCCAACATGCCACTGTTCTGTACAGCAGTGCCGATTCCACGCACGCCTCTTGAAGACCTTGATGACACTGTTGTGCTGTACGACCTCTGGCACATTCAATTTTGATCGAACTCCATTGTTCCTGTTTCGAAAACGTAGTGACACCATTACGTTAGACCCTTCACTCACAAGTGACTGTTTCCCTCGATTTTGCGCACGCCGGTGACGTGGGATGGACGAGCGCATTTGCTCGGAGGTAAGGTACGTATGGTAGGTAAGGCAGGTATGTCAACAATGTGTGCTATCAGCGACAATAGCAGATTTCATCGCTTATTGCCTCCACAGCAGTGTTGCCACTATTTAAGTTCCAACCTACATATATTCCCAACTCTTCATCTTTCCTAAAATGCCTTAAACCGGAATATTGCCCATTCCTCATTTGTCAGTTTCCTGTTTTTAGAAAATTGTGTAGCAAGCTTTTCTCCTTTTCATTTCCAAAAATCACTGGATCTTCCTTTAAATCCAGCTTCACTTTGTATTCCTGGAAAAGTCTACATCGCTCAATATCTCAGTGCTCGATCTTTGAATTATCAGCAAGTGATGATACAACCGGATGCGATTTATTTCAACAGGTGGCAGTACTTCATATTTAACTCGTTTCTTTACCTTTCCCGTAACTGTCTGAAAACACGTAACAGGCATTATTATTAAGTCTTTGTTATTAGGTAAAGCATGTAATCATTTTTTTACTGACAGAGCAAAGACCACTGTCAGCTGAACACTGCACTTCTTCACTATACATCAACGAATTAATTATTATGTTTACTGACTTCATCTTCTTCCAGTATTTCGTGTATAATTTCCCTTCTGTCAAAACCTTGCCCATGTCTAGAGGCTACACACACAGTTACAGCACTCCACTGACTATTCATTTTTTTGAAGTTAGTCAAAGTGTCCACTAATGACAAATCAAAATACTTCTGTAAATCCCGCTCCTATATTTTCACAATAATCAGTTTACTGTCTTTTCTGATTCATTATCCTTCTCATCCAATTCCAAATTCACAGTAATGGAGTGGCGAACATTATGGTTATCATTTGTCTGGACATCTACCACTATTTCTCATACGTATTCTTCACCCCTTTCATGTCTAGCCCTTGCAATCCTATATTATTTTCGTCCTCATTTTCCCCCTGACAAGATCCTTCATCCGTTTCACTGTACGTACTTTCCTGTATATAAGACGTTTCGTCATTTTTCTTTAACCATTCAATAAGATATCTGTATTACAGTCCTTACTTCGTCCAATTCTATTCAAAAATTCCTCTGTGCCACCATTAAAGGTACATATCTTGACTTCATTAATCTCGTTTGCTTCACAAGGGCATGGTCCAGTCTGACATGTTGAAACTTGGCCTGAAATTTATCATCAGGGAAAAATAAATCTAAAGAAACGCAATGTCAACATTTTAGCTTCTAAGACACACTGCAAGTATTTAAAAAAAGTTTAAAGTTACCAAATTGGTAGCTTGCCATTTGCCTGGAGAAATGTACGACCGTACCCTAGCTGTAACAGATAGTACATGAGCAATATGTCAGGCTCATATCCTTGGTTGATAGCACCTTGGTAAGCCGGTAACTTCGGTACAACGCGATCGTAATTTGTAAAGCGGCTTTCAGTTTCCGTTGTTAGTTTGTTACAAACGATTGTTGAGTTACTTTTCGTCCGAATTTGCAAGTTATTTGATATTGTTCATAATTAGAAGTTGCCTTTTCGGTATCGCTAAGTGTTAGCAGTGTAGACAAACACAAAATTGATAACGCTTTCGCGGCCACCTGTTGGCAAACTGCCTATTTCCTTCTGTCACGGGTTCTTCGGCCGACGTTCGTCTGATGATTTTATTGACGTTTCGCCAGCACGAATGGCTGGCATTGTCAAAGCTTCACCCTCCATTGCCGGTGGTGAACTGGAGCCGAGCTCGCGGCTGCAGACCATACAGGGTGAGTCACCTAACGTTACCGCTGGATATATTCCGTAAACCACATCAAATACTGACGAACTGATTCCACAGACCGAACGTGAGGAGAGGGGCTAGTGTAATTGTTTAATACAAACCATACAAAAATGCACGGAAGTATGTTTTTTAACACAGACCTACGTTTTTTTAAAATGGAACAACGTTAGTTTTGTTAGCACATCTGAACATATAAACAAATACGTAATCAGTGCCATTTGTTGCATTGTAAAATGTTAATTACATCCGGAGATATTGTAACCTAAAGTTGACGCTTGAAACCTCCGACGTTCAGTTGCGTGTTGTAACAAACTCGGGCCACGGTCGGCGAGCAGCATCTGCAGGAACATGTTTACGATGACGACCGTGTTTACGAGTGTGGCTGTAGTGCACTGTTGTGGTTTGGTCTAGTTGTCGCAGTGTCCGCATGTAGCGCTTGCTGCTTTTGTTATTCTGCATTCGTCTCCGCACGCATACCAACTGTAGTACACCGTGTTACCAGACGTCTGTGATAGTGTAGTGTTGTAGGAACTGTGACCATGGTGTATTCGAACTCTGAAGAGGCGGAGGTGATACTCATCTATGGCGAGTGTCGACGCAATGCAGCTGAAGCCTGCAGGGTGGACGCAGAACGGTACCCGGACAGAGAGCATCCAACGTGCCGCACATTGCAAAACATCTACCGCCAACTGTATGCAACAGGTATGGTCGTATCACGCAAACGAGTCCGTAATAGGCCCGTCACAGGAGAAGCGGGTGCAGTTGGTGTGTTAGCTGCTGTTGCCATGAACCACACATGAGTACATGGGACATTGCGAGAGCCGGTGGACTGAGTCAAAGTAGTGTCATGCGCATACTGCATCGTCACCGCTTTCACCCGTTTCATGTGTCACTACATCAGCAATTAAATGGTGATGACTTTAATCATCGTGTGCAATTCTGTCAATGGGCATTCACAGAGAATGCGTTGCGGTTCTACCTGTTTACCGATGAAGAGGGTTTCACAAACCACGGGGCAGTGAATCTACGGAACATGCATTACTGGTCCGTGGACAATCCTCGCTGGCTCAGACAGGTAGAGCGACAGTGACCGTGGACTGTAAATGTATGGTGCGGAATCATTGGCGACCACCTCATTGGTCCTCACTTCATTGCAGGGGCCCAAACAGCTGCAACATACATCACGTTTCTACAGAATGATCTGCCAACGTTGCTCGAAAATGTCCCACTGGAAACGTATGTGGTATCAGCATGATGGTGCACCTGCACATTCCGCAATTAACACTAGGCTGACCCTTGACAGGATGTTCGATGGGCGTTTTATAGGACGTGGAGGACGCATAAATTGGCCAGCCCGATCTCCTGATCTTACACCTCTGGACTTCTTTCTGTGGGGTACGTTAGAGGAGAATGTGTACCGTGATGTGCCTACAACCCCAGAGGATATGAAACAACGTATTGTGGCAGCCTGCGGCGACATTACACCAGATGTACTGCGGCGTGTACGACATTCATTACGCCAGAGATTGCAATTGTGCGCAGCAATTGATGGCCGCCACATTGAACATCTATTGGCCTGACATGTCGGGACACACTCTACTCCACTCCGTAATTGAAAACGGAAACCACGTGTGTACGTGTACCTCACCACTCATGGTAATGTACATGTGCGTCAGTGAAAAAGACCAATAAAAAGGTGTTAGGAAGTGGACGTAATGTGCTGTTCCAGTCTCTTCTGTACCTAAGGTCCATCACGGTTCCCTTTGGATCCCTACGTAATTCGGTTGTCTCCGATACACACGATCGAACAGCGGAGGAGTGGTACTCAAGCGTCAACTTTAGGTTACAATATCTCCGGATGTAATTAACATTTTACAATGCAACAAACGGCACTGATTACGTATTTGTTTATATGTTCAGATGTGCTAACAAAACTAACGGGGTTCCATTTAGAAAAACGTAGGTTTGTGTTAAAAAACGTACTTCCGTGCATTTTTTTAATGTTTTGTATTAACCAATTACATTAGCCCCTCTCCTCACGTTCGGTCTGTGGAATCGATTCGTCAGTATTTGATGTGGTTTACGAAATATATCCAGCGGTAATGTTAGGTGACTCACCCTGTATGTACCTGGGGAGCCAATATCGCAGGGCTTAGCCGAGGTCATTTCCGGTGTGGTTCTCGTATTGCTACCTGCGACGGTCGTTCGCTGCAGTACAAGGAAGCCAGGAAACGTTTACCTTAATGCTTTCCTCTTTCTTGTTCAAACTGTTCGCGTGTTTTTGTATTTCTACAGCTTCTCTGAACAAGCGCGTGTGATAGTGCTTCTCTACGGCCAGAACTTCCGTGTCGGCGAATTTTGTAACGTGATCGGTCTCACTCAGCGCGTTCTTTGACACGGTCGATTTCTCCACCTGCCACAACCTGCAATGTCGCTCATGTTCTTTGATCCTGATGTTGACTGATTGTCCAGTCATTCCGACATAAACTTATCCGCATCTGCATGGTAAGCGGTATATTCCCGACATTGCAAGTGGTTCCCTTTTATCCTTTGCCGATCTTAGACATTCTTTGATCTTCCTTGTCGGTTTTAAAATTGTCTTTACGCCGTGCTTGTGCAATATACGGCCGATTCTGTCCGTCACTCTGGGAATGTATGGCAGAAAGGCCGTACCCGACATTTCTTTTCCTGGTTACTTACTTCGTCGAGTATTTGGCTCTGTTACACTTCTAATATTATTTGTGGAGGTTGCCTTTCACGTTTGAGATGCTGCGGCTCACATATTCGTCCCGCTCGCGTTACAGACGTACGAATCATGCCTGTTTCTGACTCGGGTGGTGGTTTGATAGTTTGTGCGGGTATCGGTCCATGTGCGTCGGTTTTCGGTACACGCTATGTCCCAGGTTTCCGCCGTCTCTTGTGACCAGCACATCTAGTAATGGTAGTTTTTGTCCTTTTCTAATTCCATGGTAAATTTTATGTTGGTGTGAAGGCTGTTCAAGTGTCTTAGGAAGTCACAGAGCTGTTCTTCACCATGGCTCCACACAACGAAAGTATCATCGACGTACCTGTACCACACCTTAGGTTTACAAGTCGCCCAGTCCAGTGCCTGTGCTTCGAAATGCTCCTTGAAGAAGTTGGCCACCACTGGACTAAGGGACTACCCATGATAACGCCCACCAGCTGTTCGTAGAAATTGCCGTTCCAGGTGAAATAGCTAGTGGTGAGGCATGCATAGAAGAGCTTTGTGATGTCATATGGGGAAATGGAACCGATGTGCTCTAGAGCGTCACTGAGTGGCACCGTCGGAAGTAGCAAGAGGAGAACCGCACCAGAAATGACCTCGGGCGTTGGCGCGCCAGGTACATATTGTCTGCGGCCTCGAGCTCGGCTCCAGTTCACCACCGGCAATGGAGGCTGGAGCTTCGACAATGCTAGCCACTCACGCTGGCGAAACGTCAGTAAAATCATCGGACGAACGTCGGAAGAAGTACCCGGGACAGAAGCAAATAGGCAGTTTGTCAATAAGTGACCACAAAAGCCTTATCAATTTTGTATTACGCCTCTACGGGGAGGAGATTTGCAGATTGTACCGACGCCTTGATCTACGATGGAAGAAGAAAACGTGATTGATGTACTCTTTCCCCTTCCATTCGCAGTGCAGAGATGAAGAAGCTACACCGAAGTTCTTGAAATGTAAGCGCCTATTCACCACCGCCCAAGCACATCGTATCTACGACGGAATGGAACGAGCTTCTCTTCGTGAGCGAATTCATACAATACGGAGTGACTTGGCAAGAACGGGTCAGGAAATTTTGGACATATTCTATCAACTAAGTAGCAGAATGCATCGAGACGACTGGGACAATTTCGACAGCGTCACTCAAGGAGCATGCAGAGCGAACTCGAATGCTGCACTGAGCGACAGAGGAGAAAGTTTGAAAGATGCGGGAAGCACGCTGACAGGGCGATTCCCGACATGTCACACACAGTGGTCAACCTCACTGAACGACAGTTGATCGAAGAGGAAGTGTCTGTTCTTCAAAAAAGGAGGGAATTTCGCTATCATCCCGAGAACTATACCTATGGAGCACATCATTGCTAACACCGAAGCGCCCATTCGGACCCTTCCCTGTGAATTGGCAGAGGAAATACGCACTGAAACATCCAGGATACTGTCCCGAGCTAAACCACCAGCTTGCAATCTGAAGAAAGAAGAGGTACACGTTATTAAGAATCTTAACGCCGACAAGAGTATATTGGTACTGCCTGCCGATAAAGGGAATGCAACCGTCGTAATGAAGACCGAAGATTATGAGCAAAAGATCCGACACCTATTAGATCCGACGACGTACAGAAAACTAAGCACAGATCCGACGCAGCGTATCATAGGAATACGAATCGGTTAATCAAGGCGTCTTCTCTGCCGGTGAACATACAGAGAAACCTGATCAACACGGAAACCCTACCACCTCGACTGTATGGATTGCCCAAGACAGAGGTTCCCAAACTTTTTTTTGTCACGCCGCCCTTCTGCCGAAAAGAAAACTTCCGTGCCCCCCCCCCCCTAAAAAAATATAGAGATTTTTATTAATTATCAAGAAACTATTGAAAAATTTGTGATGGTGACGTGATGTAACATGGTGGGCTGTTAATGTATCGAGTCGCAGTTATTACATCAGTCTAGTCTAGTGATTATAAGCCACTCCTAAAGTAAAGAAAGTCCTTGGTAAACAAGGAAAAATATTTGCGACCCTTGCAGATTAGTGGATGCGGGCCATTATTTTAAGTTGAATGTGGCTTACTACTTTAACTCATTACCAAAAATAGTCGCTCAGTCACGGTGTTAAAGAACATCACTGACTTGTACGCCTATAGCGCTCCCCATTGTCATTGCGCATAGGTTGGGATTTATGTCAACGACGACAACGGCGACAAAGGCCCAGTTCCCACAACCAGACAAAAAATAAAAAATACGTTTTACGAAATAATTTTGCAGACTACACAGAACTTTAAAAATTTGAATAAAACAACTTCCTTACCTTGATTACATTCCCTTGCTGCACACCATTTCATCACAGTTATACGACTTTAGGACACTCTTCGCTTGCCATATCTAGGATAAGCTTTTGCTGTGTCTTCATCCAGAAGAAATACTATTATTAGTTGAAATAACATACCACACGTAACATCAGAATCCATAAGGATCACACGCAGTATTTATATTTAAATCAGATTCACTATGTTTATTTTATATTGTTTCTTAGAAGTAGTTTTTTTATAATTTTACAGTATTACCTTCATTTAAGGATAGTTTGGAGGAAAATAATAAGTTCTCCTATAATGTGACGTATTTATTATTAAAATATTATTTCCACAAACATATGGCAAGAAAAAAAATAAATGTGAAGGATGAGCTTGCATATTTTTTACAAGAATTTAAGTTCATCACTGAATAGTAGTAACTGCGCAACGTAAATCATTGGCAATACTGAGTTTGCTTATAAGCTTACTTTTTATCGCCACTACCGCTGAAAATGCTCTTTCGCACCAATAAGTGCTTGAAAATGGCAAATATAGTTTCAGTGCTTGTTCTGCTCTGCCGGGATACACTGTGAGATATTTCACCCAAAATAAAGGCTTATCCATCTTCTCAAAGTCGTACTTCGCTGCAGAATCATTTTTAATTTCTAAGATTTCCTCTTATAGTCTGTCTGGCAACACATCCACGTCAACGTGAAATGGATCCGTCGCTAAGCTATAATAAATTTTCTCATCACAACTGTTAGGGAACCATCGTTCGAATTCATCAATGAGGTGCTGCAAATGGTTCAATATTTTACTCTTAGTATTAGTATCCTTAAAATCGTTTTGAAATCGGGCTTCTTCCAGGATTCCAAACAATCTGGGAAAGCAGGAATAATTGCAGGCTAAAATTTTACGTTTCCATAGTTGCAACTTACCAGTAAACGCTTTGATGGCATCCCGATGAAAAAATATGTTTGACTCTCCACCTTGTAATTTCAAATTCAATTTGTTTAAAGACTCGAAAATATCTGACAGATAATCCAATGCAACATGAACGCCGGGCTTGCTAAATTCCACATACAATTCAGTTTGTTGGTTATTTTCCAAAAACTGGATCACTTCGTTTCGAAGTTCAAATAATCTTCCTAGCATATTTCCTTTTGAGAGCCAACGTACTTCTGTATGAAATAAAAGTGTTTTATACTCTGCTCCCAAGTCTTCACGAAGAGCCGTAAATAACCTGGAATTTAACGCAGTCTTTTTAATTCGATTCACGATTTTGATGCACAGTTTCAAGACATCATTGAGTTCCTTTGGCAGTATCTTATCTGCCAATGCTTGACTGTGTATTTAGACAGTGGATAGCAGTAACACTAGGGTTTTTTTTCTGACCATCTGCACGAATCCTGATCGACATCCATGCATTGATGGGGCGCCGTCTGTGCATACGCCTATCAGTTTCTGCCATAATAACTCATTTTTACAAAAGAATTCAGAGACGGCTGCCATTACATGAATTGCTTTTGAAGTTGTCTTTAACTGTGTAGAAAACAGCAACTCTTCTTTAATTTCTTCATTTTCTATATAGCGAACGAAAGCTAGCAGTTGGCAACAATTCGCAACATCGGTACTCTCGTCTAACTGTATTGCGAAAAACTGCGATTGTTTGACTGCCGTGACTAATTGATTTTGTATGTCTTCGGCCATATCATCAATCCGACGTTTCACAGTATTGTCAGAAAGCGGTATTTGTGAAAGTTTTTGTTTGCTTTCTGACCCAAGAACAATATCAGCAGCTTTCAACAAACAGGGTTTGACTAGTGTCTCTCCGATAATATGACTTATCTTGGTCTTTGAAATAAGTAGCGATAATTCATACGAGGCTTCCAGAACCTTATCTGATGTCTGAGCGAAGGATCCAGCAGTATCCAACTTCATTCGCTTCTAATTATCACATTTTGCAGCAAAAAATTCCTTCGGCTTCTCTTTCAATGCACCATGCTTTTCCCACAAATGGCGTTCCAGACGAGAAGGTCTCATGGAATCATTGCTCAATACCTCATAGCAAATAAAACATTGCGGCTAGTCAACACCATTTTTTTGTATAGAATCAAAACCGTATTGGATATAATCATCATTATATTTAGGTTTTTTCACGACACTCATGGCGAAGTAAAAAGAAAACAAGAAGTTAACAGTATAATTTCGCACTGACAGATTTTACTGAGGCACAACTGTGAAAGATTCAACGCGATTTCAGCAAAATCCAATACATCAGATGTGTCAACAACTGCAAGCAACCAACTGAAATAAAGGAAAGCTACTGTTGTCTGTCGGCACCTCAGATGACTGCCTATGAGGAGTGGGACGAAGAACGGGGAGGCCCAGCCGCAGCACAGGTAATAAGTGCACTGTCTGTCTGCGATCTGGTGGCCGAGCAGGGCTCTTGCTGGGAGAAATTTCATGGATACACCTCACACATCACTGGAAACAGTGCACAGTGCCAAGCAGTTATCTCTGTACTCGTACCAAAAGAAGCCCTTGTCGCAGCAAAGAACGTACGCTAATTTCAAACGAAATTTTGCCGTATTTCAAAAAGGCAGAAGAAAAGTAACTGTTTTGTCATATAAGTAATCCGAATTAAAGAGCTGTAGTACTGACCGTTCGAAAGAAAAAAATTGCCTCACTAATGGACTTCATTCTCTACCTAGCTGGGTTATGTTTCATTGTTAGCAGTCACGACAATGTTTCCAGAACGGCGTGAAGTACTCTGCCAAGAACGAACACTTGTACTAGTTTCGCATTCACGTCGTGCACATTTTTCTGGTGACAAAGGGCATGAAAAATGGTTCAAATGGCTCTGAGCACTATGGGACTTAACATCTGTGGTCATCAGTCCCCTAGAACTTAGAACTACTTAAACCTAACTAACCTAAGGACATCACACAACACCCAGCCATCACGAGGCAGAGAAAATCCCTGACCTCGCCGGGAATCGAACCCGGGAACCCGGGTGTGGGACGCGAGAACGCTACTGCACGACCACGAGATGTGGGCAAAGGGCATGACCCTGGCGTCCAAATTACGAACCCGCCAGTTCATTTGAAGCGTATACAGTCTACTAAAGTCACCGTAATCGCATCACATGGGGATCCGCAGGTTGACAGGGTAATAAAACGGCATTTTTGCAGTTACGCAGTATAATTGATTATTACTGTGATGAACATAGCCTACTACCGCTAAAAGTTATAACCTGATTACGTTCAGTTCATGTGTACAAATGTACGGAATAGTTAATACCCGACTTTTCCGTTTTCCAGGTGTCAGAAGTAAGTTGTTTACAAATCTGATATATTAGAATTAACG
The DNA here is from genome assembly GCF_023864275.1 of Schistocerca cancellata. Taxonomy (NCBI): domain Eukaryota; kingdom Metazoa; phylum Arthropoda; class Insecta; order Orthoptera; family Acrididae; genus Schistocerca; species Schistocerca cancellata. The sequence continues at coordinate 256,596,192 of NC_064634.1, forward strand.
CATATCGCCTTCGTAATCCTGAGAGTTTCTGTGTGTGACATTCTAAACGTGACATTCTAAACGTGATCTTCAAAACCTGTATGTTCTAGGATAGGTTATTGAGATAGGATTGCGGGAAGTGGGACACCAAACGATTGCATTTAGCACCATAATCTATCATTAATACCTGTACATACATTTTTATTAAAATATTGATATTAAAAAGAAATATTAGGTTTATACCGCTAACTCCACCCGCGTCCCTCTTCCAACATCATCACGCCCCCCCCCCCCCCCCCCCACGCCCTCCCAAGGGGGCGCGCCCCACAGTTAGGGAACCCTTGGCTTAAGATCCAGAAGAACAACGTTCCACTAATGCCGACTGTAACCGCTCCTGGCTCACCGACGTATAAACTGGGAAAACACTTGGCCTCTCTGCTCCAGCCGCACTTAGGGAAGAGCAACACACACATAAAGGACTCAGAACATTTCATGGAGAAGCTGTAGATACTAAAACTTGCACCAAGCGATATCCTGGTCAGCTTTGATATTGTTTCTTTGTTTAGGAAAGTGCCACTCCGTGACGCTCTGGGGCACATCGGTTCCATTTTCGAGCAAGTCATCACAAAGGTCTGCCGTGCATATCTCACCACGAGATGTTTCACGTGAAATGGCAATTTCTACGAACAGCTGGAAGGCTTTGCCATGGGTAGTTCCCTTAGTCCAGTGGTGGCCAATTTCTTCATGGAGCGTTTCGAAGCACAGGCACTGGACTCGGCGACTTGTAAACCTAAGGTGTGGTACAGATACGTCGATGATACTTTCGTTGTGTGGAGCCATGGTGAAGAATAGGTCGTGAGAATCAATGCAGCATTACCGAGGGATGTTACCCTATATTTGCTGAACACTTGAACAGCCTCCGCACCAACATAAAATTTACCATGGAAGTAGAAAAGGACAAAAAACTACCATTTCTAGATGTGCTGGTCACAAGGGACGGCGATAACCTGGGACATAGCGTGTACCGAAAACCGACACATGTGGACCGATACCTGCACAAACTATCAAACCACCACCCGAGCCAGAAAAGAAGTATGATTCATACGCTCGTAGCGCGAGCAGGACGAACATGTGAGCCGCAGCACCTCAAAAGCGAAATGCGACATCTGGAAAGTGTTCTGAGGAGCAATGGGTACTCCACAAATTGTGCTAGAAGTGCAACAGAGCCAAACACTCGACGAAGTAAGAAACCAGGGAAAGAAATGTCGGGTACGGCCTTTCTGTCGTGCGTTCCCACAGTGACGGACAGAATCGATCATATATTGCACAAACGCGGGGTAAAGACAATTTCCAAACCGACAAAGAAGGAAAATAATGTCTTAGATCGGCAAAGGATAAAAGGGACCCACTTGAAGTTTCGGGAATATACAACATACCATGCACATGCGGAAAAGTTTATGTCGGAATGACTGGACGATCAATCAACACCAGGATCTAAGAACATAAGCATCATTGCAGGTTGGAGCAGGTGGAGAAATCGACCGTGGCAGAGCACGCGCTGAGTGAAAACGACTACGTAATAAAATTCTCCGACGCGGAATTCTGGCTGTAGAGAAACACTATCACACCCGCTTGTTTAGAGAAGCTATAGAGATACACAAACACGGGAACAGCTTCAAGAAGAAAGAGGAAAGCCTTAAGCTAAACGGATCCTGGTTTCCCGTACTGCAGCGAACGACCGCCGCAGGTAGCAAGAGGAAAACCGCACCGGAAATGACCTCGGAGAAGACCTCGGAGAAGCCCTCGGACGTTGGCGAGCCAGGTACATATAGTCTGCGGCTGCGAGCACGGCTCCAGTTCACCACCGGCAATGGAGGGTGAAGCTTTGACAATGCCAGCCACTCGTGCTGGCGAAACGTCAGTAAAATTATCAGACAGTCGGCCGAAGAAACAGAGACAGAAACAAATAGGCAGTTTGTCAGTGTAGACAAAGCTGAATTACTTTTTTCTCTCCATATATTCTGGCCAATAGCATCTGTCTTTGTGCAGCCTGCAAAGTTTCACAGTAATGTTGAATCCAATTTATGCTTCCAACTTTGCAAAGATGAAATATGAAGAACTTTCTATAGAACCGAAATCACCTATTTCTACTGAATAGGAGAAATTACTTATGAGTTATTGGTTAATTTCGTGGACGTACTGGTGTTAACAATAAAATATATTCCACGACAGTGAAAACGATCACTCTCTCAGTAAGTTCAACCATTTTATTCTTATAGTAAATTAAGATAAGCTCGTTTTTTTGCATTTGGAAATTTACACAGTTTTTAACAAATCTTCAAGTAAAGTTATTTTTATCTGTTCAGAAGAGACTACTGCATATGACGGGGTGTAGGGACTAGTGCACACTACAATGTAATACTTTTAGTTGATACACATCTGAAACGTATTGTTACCCTTACTTCTAGTGTTGTTAATTAGTACACAAATATGTGTCTATCTAATTTGGATTCTCTGTTTTAATTTTATATGTCAAATACAGAGAGTGGATGAAATCACACTTTTGAAATACTGGTGCCCTACATTCTACTATAAATCCTTTACAGGCAATTAGAAAAAGTTATCCCTATAATTATTTTCATTTGCTTTAGTAACCAGGTTAATAAGGCATTAATGATAAAAGTTTAAATTTATTACAGTTTTCAAATATGTACAAAATGTCTTAATAACTGTCATTAGATATGCAATTAATTTTTAAACTCTATAATTCTTCAGGTTGTATACAATGCTTGAAGCAACACTACAGAATTAGAAATTTCTGTACTGTAATATGTTATCATTTAGGGTACAGTTCACATTTCTGCAAATACAATAAACATTTATTTATAAATGGAAGTAAAATGACGAAATCCCTGAGATGAGAGATTATCAGAGTATGTTACTTTGCATCATTACTTATCTGGTGACAAGGCTTTCTTCATATTTCAGGAAGATGTTCAGTATCACTGTTTTTGTGTGTATACAATCGCCATAAATTCTCCTAGGTTGCCAAAATAATAAAACCTTTACTGAGGAAAAAACTTAAAATTTGCATGGCAACAATTGTTGATTGAAGAAACTATAAATAGAGAAACTTGATTACTTTATTTTCTATGTAAATAATTGTTGTTTTTCTATTGTTGAGTAGAGTAAATCCATTAATTTTGTCACCTTTCTTACAAACTACTCCCTTGCACTCGGTAGCTTATGCATATTATTCAAGAATATCAATAGTGTCCTTTTCAATTAATTAACATCTGTTTAACTGATATTTCATTAAAAGTTCAGACATTTTATTCTCTCCATTAGATCAGATAATTTAATCTAGAATCATCATTTTTGTATAAGCTGTAGGAATACCAGTGTGTCTTTATTAAAGATGCACAAATCAGTATTCTTCCACAGTTCAGCTCCAAAGAATATGGGTTTAACGTCTGTTCATTTGACCCAACAATGCGTAGTATGAATAGGATGCATTCACCAGCTGGAAGATAAATATACATAATGAGATCAGAAGAAGCTGCGTTGACTATAAATCTATGTCTACTGATTGCATACATCTAAGTAATAAATGTACTTGAAAAGTGTACACTGCTATGATGCTGTGGTGAAATGTATCTTTTTTCAGAAGGAGCTCAAAATCTGTGGTTAGAAACACAGTGATTTATGACAGTGTTCTTACTAACTGAATTTGTGGTAGAAAGAATCATTCAATACGAGTTGAAAGTCCGTGGTATTTACATAATGTTACGTAACAAAATAATGGTTATTAGTTAGTATACACATAACTTTAACTGACGAACTTCCAAATAATTGTTATTATTTACATAAACAACGTTGGATAACCAGAGATAAACGACAGTATTCTCGACCTTCATTGTGTATGTAACTCTATTACGCCGTAGATTCGATTCCTTAGACTGTAACAAAGGAGACAAACATGGAGTAAACAACTACTTCCGATATTGTACATGTGCATCTAAATGACTACTCTGCAATTCACACTTAAGTGCCGGGAAGAGCGTTCATCGAACCACCTTCATTCAGCTATTTCTCTACCATTCCACTGTCGAAAAAAGTGCGGAAAAAAAGAACACTTAAATCTTTTCGTATAACCACTGACATCACTTATATAATTGTGATCTCCATAAGCAATTGGGCATCAGCAAAATATTTTCGCATTCGGAGGAGATACTGGTAACTGAAATTGTGTGAAAAGACCTCGCCATAGTTAAAAACGACATTGTTTTAACAACTGCCCCCTCCCCTCAAACAGTTCCCGGGCCGTGTCCGTTAAACTATCCCCTACTTCACGATAATCAACATGTGAAATTTTGTCGTCCGTCAATTTAGGCAGGTGAGGACCCAATATCGCTGCATATTGGTCTCAGAAGCGGACGGAGAAGTGCATCGGTGGCAATCACTAATAGATCTGTTGCATCTGCCAATAAAATACAAAAATGCAGCCTTTATTTTGCTTTTCCCACTACATTTTCCATGTCAGCGTTCCAGTTTAAGTTGTTCGTAACTGTAATGCTTAGGTATATAGTTGAATTGACAGTCTTTGGCTTTGTGTGCTTTCTTATCGTGTAATCAAAATTTAACGGATTTCTGTTAGTATTCCTGTGGGTGACATCACACATTTCGTTATTTACAATCCATTGCTGCTTTTAGCACCTTAAGATATCTTGTCTAATTCATTTTGCAGTAGGTTTTCATCGTCTGATGATTTTATTGGACTGTAAGTGAAGGACAGCATCATCTACAGACAATCTGAGAGGACTGCTCAAATTGTCTTCTGAATCGTTTGTGATGGATGAAACATTAATTCCTGACTGGGAATGGAGGAAGGAATGTCCTATAGATATGTGTCCGGAAATTGATGGTGTGCGTGAAACGACGAGTTGTTCCAGAACACACAACAGAACTGCATCTCATCCACGTTACAACATATTTTAAATGTGGCCTCCTTCGAATTGCAGGTCATAGTGGCAGTAGCTAGACGTTCATTTGTCTGAAAAGACCCATGGTCACACAAACGTCCAAAAAGTGCTTGAAATGTTGTGGGATGTGCTTGATGCCTGTAAGGGCACTTGTTTTGGTGTAGTTGTGCTGTCTCTCGACCATTTCCATCTGCTTGGACGTATATAAACACAATCTCGACTTGTTTCCTACATTAATACTGAACTATTTTGCTGCTTACAGTCCGCTGCGTCTATCACACATCCTCAACGCACAGCACTTGATCAGAGGAACTGTCATTCGTCAGCGCCCTCTACCGTGGCACGATGCATTTCCGGACACATGTTCATAGCACCCTTTCTTCTCCAATTCCAGTTAGGAACTCGCCCCTGCACTTTGTTGGTTTTACTGATATTCATCCTGCATGGATTAAGAACAACAGCGGGGCTGTAGTACTTCCTAGTGTCACACTTTGCGTCACTTCCGATTTACTCCATGACTTTGCGTCACTTATTACGAGATTTGATCTCTTAGTAAATAAATCACGAATATCGCCGCACAAATGAGGCGATACTCCAGAGGCACGCGTAACTGAAGGAAATGCTATGCCTTGTCGTAGTACATAGGTTGAACGCTGGTACTGGAGGCATGTTTATAATAAAAATATGGTAATATTAAATGTGATGGGTACAGATTCAGAATACGAAACAATATGGCTGATGACAGGTGTTAAATGTGAATAACACATGTCATCTGATGCTTTTATAGACCTTTTGCATCAGCAGCCATAGTGGCGGAACACTTGTCGGGAAACTTACAGAACACTTCGTGTAAATATTCTGGTCACAGTATAGTTTTAAGTGGAGATCTTAACATACCAGCTATAAACCTGCTGGTGCCAAACAGACTCTAACTTTTCGACTCAGTAGCCTAGAATAGGGAATCAGTGATCATAATCCAGTTACAGCAACGCTGCATACGGTGGTAAATGGAATTACAAAGAAAGGCATGAAGATCTTTCCGTTTAGCAGGAGCGACAAGAGAGATTTCAGATTACCTTGCAAGTTTCTCCAGCACTGACAATGTTGACCATCAATGGACAAAGTTCAAAAGCATTGTAGAGTACGCACTAGACATGTACGTCCCGAGTAGAGTTATAAGCGAAGGAGTCCTATGAACATGTGTCCGGAAATGCATCACGCCACGGTAGATGGTGCTGACGAATGACAGTTCCTTCGAACATAATGAATTACCTCGAAGAAAACGATCTATTGACACACAGTCAACATGGGTTTAGAAAACATCGTTCTTGTGAAACACAACTAGCTCTTTATTCACATGAAGTTCTGAGTGCCATTCACAAGGGATTTCAGATCGATTCCGTATTTCTGGATTTCCGGAAGGCTTTTGACACTGAACCAAACAAGCTGCTTGTAGTGAAATTGCTTGCTTACGGAATATGGTCTCAGGTATGTGACTGGATATTTGATTTTCTGTCAGACAGGTCACAGTTCATAGTAATTGACGGGAAGTCATCGAGTAAAGCAGAAGTGATTTCTGGCGTTCCCCAAGGTAGTGTTATAGGCTCTTTACTGTTCATTATCTACGTAAGCGACTTGGGAGACAATACGAGCAGCCGTCTTCGGTTGTTTGCTGATGACGCTGTCGTTTATCGACTAATAAAGTCATCAGGAGATCAAAACAAACTGCAAAACGGTTTAGAAGAAATATCGGAAGGACGCGAAAAGTAGCAGTTGACTTAAAATAACGAAAAGTGTGAGGTCATCCACATGAGTGCTAAAAGGAACTTGTTAAACTTCGGTTACACGATAAATCAGTCTAATCTAAAAGCCGTAAATTCAACTAAATACCTACGTATTACAATTACGAACAACTTAAATTGGAAGGAACACATTGAAAATGTTGTGGGGGAAGGCTAAGCAAAGACTGCGTTTTATTGGCAGGACACTTAGAAAATGTAACAGACCTACTAAGGAGACTGCCTACATTACGCTTGTACGTCCTCTTTTAGAATACTGCGGCGCGGTGTGGGATCCTTACCAGATAGGACTGACGGAGTACATCGAAAAAGTTCAAAGAAAGGCTGCACGTTTTGTATTATTGCGAAATGTGGGAGATAATGTCACAGAAATGATACAGGATTTGAGATGGGAATAATTAAAAGAAAGGCGTTTTCCGTTGCGACGGAATCTTCTCACAAAATTAAAATCATCAACCGTCTCCTCCGAATGCGAAAACATTTTGTTGACACCGACTTACATACGGAGGAACGATTACCGAGATAAGAATAAGGGAAATGTGAGCTCGTACGGAAAGATATAGGTGTTCATTCTTTCCGTACGCTATATGAGTTTGGAATAATAGAGAATTGTGAAGGTGGTTCGATGAACCCTCTGCCAGGCACTTAACTTTGATTTGCAGAGTATCCATGTAGATGTAGATGTAGAAGTGTAGACCATCAACAAAGTAAATAGCTTATAAATATTGAAATTTGTGTGAATTTCTAAGGGACCAAACTGCGAAGGTCATCGGTCCCTAGACTTACACACTACTTAAACTAACTTACGCTAAAAACAGTACACACACCCATGCCCGCGGTAGGACTCGAACCTCCGGCGGGAGGGGCCTCGCAATTAGTGACATGGCCCCTCTAACCGTGCGGCCACATGGCGGGGAATAGCTTACAGAACATTTGTTCGACTAATACTGGAATGCTACTCTTCAGTATGGGATCCGTACCAGATAGGATTGATAGAGGAAACAGACGAGATTAAAAGAAGAGCAGCATGTTTCAAGTACCGGTTCATTTAGTAAGCGCGAAAGCGTCACAGATGTGATCAAACAACTCCTGTTGCAGGAGCTGCAAGAGAGGCGTTCTGCATCACGGTATGATTTGTTGCCGAAGCAGAGTGTACGTTCTTATTAAAGCCGACCTATGTATTGCTCACTTCTACGTATATCTCCCGGAAAGAACATTCGAGGTAAAATTAAGACAGACTTGAGCCAACGTGTAGGCTTAGTAGCAGTCGTTTTTCCTGCGAACAATACCCTAGTTTAAGAGGAAAACAGGGAATTGACACTGGTACATAACGTATTCTGCGCTATACACTGTAGGGTGGATTGTGCAGCATAGATGTAGACGAACAAGTTGCTCGGTAGCACTGTCACCGTAAAATTCACGAAAAGCAATTAGCCTGCATCTTTTAGTTGAGCCTGATACCCTTGTGGCTGGTCAATTTTAAGAAAACTCCTTAACAGCATCGAACTCTAATTTGGTTGCCTGAATTATTGACGTTTAAGCTACCATGATAAGACTTTACACAGACCGAGACGAAGGCTTCCCTGTTGATTGGGTAGAGGCGTCCAGCGGTGAGAACCAGAGGTTTCTGGGCCCTGCTGATGAGGATTCTCAGGCTGCGTTTGAAACGTCCACTCGCTTCCACCCAGCAACAGCTGTATGCTGACAGCACCACCGCCTCCGCCTATGGACAGGAAAACACCTGAAGAAAATTTCTTCGTACTGCCATGTCGAGGGAACATCACTAGCGCTGAAATAAAAAAAAACACACACATCTGCCTTTAGTTTTATGCTATTGCTGTTTTTCGCCAGGGTATATTTTGCTCGCCTTAAATATTTCTCAGTGTGGTTCATCATCTAAGCAGTTTATCTAGAGGAGGGTTAAAATATTCACTGATTGAAATTTATACTGTGGGGAGAGAAAAGAAGATTAGGATTTAACACCCCATCGACGATGAGATCATTGTAGACAGAGCACACTCTCGGTTTTTAGAAGAACAGGAAAGTATATTTATTTATTTACTGCTGCCAAGAAACTAAATCTGTATAACAGAAATTATGACTGCAGAAATAGTAAAGCATGCACTCAAACAATCATTAATCGGTGCTGATTAAATGTGCTGCTGTTATAATATTCTAAACCAGAATCATCATGTAACGTATTAAAATTATTACGAAGACTATCTTTCTTTCAGTAGGCGTGCCATTTTATATCGTAACTAGGTGAGCACCTGTCGTTGCCCAGGTATGGTTTTATACAAACAGTTAGTCCTTTTCTTCTTGCCCCCGCCCTCTGTCCTCCTTCTTCTCGCCCTCTCTTCTCCATCTTCATTCTCTTCTGCCCATGTCTTCCTCATCTTCGTCTTTCTGAATATCTTCTAATTCTTTCCTCAGTCCCTACCTCTGTCGAACTCATACTCCCCCCCCTCCCCCTCTCTATCCATCTCCTCCGACACATATCACTCTCCACCTCCTCCGTTGTACTCTCTATTCATCTCCTCTTTACTCTCTACTCATCTCCTCTTATCCCTCTTTCTATGCGTTTCCCCCTACCCCGTCTCTGTCCATTAGTTCCTCTCTGTCGTTACTGTCCTCCCCCTCTTTCTCTGCACATCTGCTCTTTCCCCTCCGTATGCCCATTTCCTCCTCCCTGTATCTCCCTCCATCATCATCTTTCCCATCTTTGTGTCCAACTCCTGCCCCCTTTCTCCGTTTATCTCTTCCCCATTCTATCTGTGTCTATTTCCTCCCAGTCTTTGTCTCCCCATCTCTCCCACTCCTATCCTACTCTGTACATCAAAACCGCACCAATAGGAGGTTGTTGGTTCTCACACCACAGTATTTCTTTCCAGGCCGTAAAATGTGTTTGGCTGAAGTCTATACAAGCATTTAAGTCGTTCATTTTCCCAACAACTTGAGCTATGTGCGAACAGGTACCATATATTTAACATAATTCACACATTTTGTATACATGTTTCAGGTATATTTGTAGCATATTTTGCCATGCAGTTTCGTTTTCAAGCAGCTCTGTGTTTAGACTTCTTCTCTTCTGAACTACATGTCGTACACACTGAAGTGCCAAAGACACTGGTATAGGCATGCGTTTTCAAATACAATGTAAACAGGCAGAATAGTGCGCAGCGGTCGGCAACGCCTATATAAGATGCCAAGTGTCTGCCGCAGTTGTTAGATCGGTTGCTGTTGCTACAATGGCAGGTTACCAAGATTTAAATGAGTTTAAACGTGGTGTTGGTGCACGAGCGATGCGAACAGCATCTCCGAGGTAACGAAGAAGTTGTCATTTTCCCGTACGACCATTTCACTAGTGTACCGTGAATATTAGAAATCCGGTAAAATATCAGATCTCCGACATCACTGCGTACATAAAAAGATCCTGTAAGAACGCGACCTACGACGACTGAAGAGAACAGTTCAACGTGACAGAAGTTCAACCCTTCCACAAATTCCTGCAGATTTCAATGCTTGGTCATCAACAAGTGTCATCGTGCGAACCATTCAACGAAACATCATCGATATGGGCTTTTGGAGCCGAAGGCTCACACGTACAACCTTGATGACTGCTCTACACAAAGCTGTACTCCTCGCCTGGGTCCGTCGACACCGACGTTGTACTGTTAGTGACTGGAAACATGTTGCCTGGTCGGACGAGTCTTGTTTCAAATTGTATCGAGAGGATGGATGTTGAATACGCGGCGCCTGCATGTAAGCAGGGGACTTTTCAAGCTGGTGGAGGCTCTGCAATGGTGTGGGGCGTGTGCAGTTGGAGTGATATGAACCCCTGATACGTCTAGACACGACTGTGACAGATGACACGTACGTAAGCATCCTGTGTAATCATCCGCATCCGTTCATGCCCATTGCACATTCCGACGGACTTTGGCAATTCCAGCAGGACAGTGCGACACCACACATGTCTATAATTGCTACAGAGTGGCTCCAGGAACACTTTTCTGAGTTTAAACACCTCCGATGGCCACCAAACACCCCAGACATGATTATTATTGCACGTATCTGGGATGCCTTGCAACGTTCTGTTCAGAAGAGGTCTCAACCCGTTTGTACTCTCACGAATTTATGGGCAGCCCTGCAAGATTCGTGGTGTCAGTTCCCTCTAGCACTACTCCAGACAATAGTCTAGTCTATTCCAGGTCGTGTTGCGGCACTTTTGCGTGTTCGAGGGGGCCCTATACGATATTTGACAGTTGTACCAGTGTCTTTGGCTCTTCAATGTAATTTCGCAGGTACATTCAGCGGCACATGTAGATACGTCTGCCAAATGTGTTGGTAATAGAGCTGGTGCCAAGGAAGTTTAAGTGCCAAGTTAGGTTCAAGCCGATCCATTAGTTTAGATCGAAATGGGGAAAATACACTTGAAATGAAGTGGATATGAAAATACGATATGATGACCCAATTAGCCATCTCCTGCCCACTTATTATGAAAATTTCCTCCATGAATATTAACAAATGGCGTATTAATGATAAATTCTTTTCGTGAGCTACAAAAAGCCGTTGAAAAGTCACTTCAAATGTACTCCTGTTTGCTACAGTAACTTTATGAAAAACTGGTTTTTATTTCTTACACTGTTTCTTAAATACCCTGATATTTTACTCCGTTACGACGTAGATATTTCGCCCTTTATCACTAATGCAAGATTTTGCAGTGGAATTCGATGCGGAGATAGTCGGTTCGAATTCGGATCTTCGAAGACATTTTAATCACGAATACTGGGTCGAAATGGATAGAAAGATGCCTTAACAGAAACGTATATCAGTATCTTGTGCTGGACGATAAACCTCTTCGCAATGTGTCACAAAATGAGAGAACGTAACATGATGATGGCCAATCGTACGTCGAACGTCGGAGACACACACGCTTACAAAATTTTAATTTTAGGCTGGGATACTGGACTAGACTGTCCCAGAAATACATTAAAATTAGCTCCAATCCCCCCCTCCGACAGAAGTTTTCGGGAGTTTTCTCTTGGTTTTAGACATAAATCCCAGTCTGGATATTCGCACCGAAAATTTCCTATTTGGCTATCCTTTGCCCCACTTCTAGTCTGCTCGGATGTTCCACTGAAAACAACGAAGTTCTACTACAGCCCATCCTACTTTTACGAGATGGGAATGAAAGATACAAAAATTAAGCATCACACTAACATGGTGGCATCACAGTCCAAATGAATGTTATTGTTGACATACAACTGGCAACTATAGCAAACATCTTCAACTACTTTTTAACCACAAGTATTTTCCCTGAGATCTGGAAAACGGAACTAGTAATGTCACTTTGCCACAGTACCCTCTGTTTACAGACCTATTTGCATTTTATCTACACTTCCCAAGGTCTTAGAACATATGGTCCACGATATATTCCACGACCAGGTAACAAACCATCTATCACAGGATGCCTGGCCGTGCGGGGTAGCCGCGTGGTCTCAGGCATCTTGTCCCGGTCCGGTCGGCTCCCCCATCGGAGTTACGAGTCCTCCCTCGGGCATGGGTGTGTGTTGTCCACAGCACAAGTTAGTTTAAGTTAGGTTAAGTAGTGTGTAGGGTTATGGGTCGGTGACCTAAGCAGTTTGGTCCCATAAGATCTTACCACAAATTAATAGGACACCCCTGTGACAGCGGCCAATGAGCATCTGTTTCCGCGCTAATTCTTTGCTATAAAGCCGACGCTGGGGACTTGCAGTCTCCAGTGGTGGACACTCACGTGAAGATGGCTCGACGGTTTTCAGCCGAAATATAGTGGTAAGAGGTCAGCAAGTTACAGTTGTAATCCCGAAACCTCATCGAATATTCAGTACGCCGGGAAAACTTCAAGAATAACATACCTCTTCGGGGAGGAGAAGGCAATACAGATCTAGTGGTTGGACGCGTTACGCAATAAGCGAGCGATATTGTTCTCAGTGTTTTTTACTGGGCTGTCGGAACAATAACCTTATTCCGATGTTTGCCAGATTGAGACATTTTATCCAGACCGCTGCTGCAAAATTCATTACACGAAAGGCGAGCCCAACACTAGTGAAGGAGAGAATGGAAATGGCGTCAATCCTGCAATCACTTTCCTGGGCATGGGTCATCGACGTGACCTAAGCAAAATTGGACTGGGTCCATAAGAAGTCTACATCAAGACAGTTTTCGAAGTTCGCCCGGCAGTCAGCTACGTTACCACAAGGAGATACTTTTCGACGCCCCGTGGTCAATTTAACGGATAAGGTTTTGGACAACGTAACACTGTCTGTGCTTGAAAAAGGCTTGAACTTCGGCCTTACGCCGAAACCCTGCCGCTGACAGATTTTATTAGTGTTGTTGAGGATGCTGTCACACCTATTCCTAGTGACGCTGCAGAAGAAGTAAGACGTGAAACATATCGTGCACTCACGAAAGCTTCACCTAAGAAGAACTACATTTCTGCCTTGGAAAGGGCCACACTACGAAAGCTACTAAAAGATCCTCACTAGGTGATCTTACCGGTGGATAAGGGAAACGCCACCGTGCTGATGCCTCGTGAGGTTTATGAACAGAAAATTTATAGCTTGCTATCGGAAGACTTACGAAGATCCCGCAGCGAAAGTGGAAAGAAAAACATCAGCACTGCTGAATTGTTCTTCTGTTCCGCAAGAAGTGGCCAAAAGACTAAGACCTCATAGTTCTGTGTCACCCAGGTTATACGGTGTTCCGAAGATTCATAAGAAACGGGTTCCGTTACGGCAAATCGTCAGTAATATCGACGCCCGCACGTATGATTTGGCGATACATCTCGCCTCTCTACTGAGACCTTTTGTGGGGAAGTGCGCGCATCATGTTCGCAACAAGGCTGACCTTATCAATAGACGGAAGTCACTTCAACTCAGTGAAACTGACTTATTAGTGAGATTCGATGTCATCTCACTTTTCACTAAGGTTTCTCCTATGGACTCTTTGTCACACATTAGCAATAAGTTCACAGCCGATATAATAGAACTTTTTCATCATGTCCTTTCCTCAAACGACTTTTTATTTAACAACGAATATTTTGAACAGACTGACGGTGTTGCCATGGGCAGTCCTCTCTGCCCTTTGGAGATATACTTCTTTCTGGAAGACTTTGAAGAAAGGGCACTTGATTCGGCAGAACTTAAACCGAGAATCTTCTGGCGAAATGTAGATGAAACTTTTGTAGTGTGGTCCCATGGTGAGGAAGAACTGTCACGTCTCTTGTAACATCTGAATTCAATCCACAATAACATCCAGTTTACTATGGAAACAGAGAAGGACGGTTGCTTACAATTTTAGGACGTCTTGGTTACTAGGGGAGTGGATGGGTCATTAGGGCATTCTGTGTACTGTAAGCCCACACATACGGACCTTTATCTGCAAGCGTCGGGTTGCCATCACCCTTCACAACCTATTGGTGTTCTTAGAACGTTGGTGCACCTGAATCATACTAAGCTAACATAAGTCAGACGATAGGCGCATTACATGAAAGGTGCGTTGAACATCGGCGCTGCACTCGCCTTTCGCAGCCCATTAGGTCGGCCGAAACTGAGCATTGTATTACCACAGGACGCTATGGAATATTCTGCCACAGAAATCTTGGCATCAGCGAAAACTTTTTTGGGATTCAGTAATTAAAGAATCCGTGGAAATACATCTAACACAAAATCTTATAAATCGTGACAGCGGCTTTCAACTGGACAAGCCTTGGGACCAGACGATCTCTCTAATATCTTCTGAGAGAAGTCAGTTTATTCAAAGTGACATCTGACTTATTTTAACGACCCAAGCGCGCTTTTCCACAGGGGATGGACATGTAGTTTCACCTTTACGCATGCGCCTGCGCGCCACAGATTGACCATTAGTTGCAGAGGGTGCGGATTTCGATAATAGGACGCTCTTGTGACGGCCACCAATGCCTATGCGTTTCCGAGCCAAATTTTTGCTATAAAGGCGACGCCAGGAACTTGCAGTCTCCAGTGGCGGACACTTACCTGAAGATGGCTGGATGGTTTCCAGCCGAACTATAGCGGCAAGAAGTCAACATGACACGGCTGCAATCACGAAACCTCATCGAATATCCAACTACACTCAACCTACTAGGCGAATACCAATCAGGCCTCCGCACACGTTTCAGCACATCTGCCTTATTAACGGTAACACATATTCCGCCATGGATGCACGAGAGGCAACAATCATCCACTTCTTAAGACTTCAGCAAAGCCTCTGACACTGTCTTATTTGACCTTTTACTTGCCGAACTGAGCTGTGTAAATTCTGCGCCAAGTGCAGTGCAGTGTTTTTGTTCATATCTGGCGTGTCGCCAGCAACGCTTCATGTCAGACACCTTAAAAACTCAGTCCAGGGAGGTAGTAACAGACGTACCCAAGAGTTCAGTATTAGATCCTGTGCTCTGTGTATATACGTGTTTACATATGCTCTATATTTGTCACCAGTTTTGTCCCACCGCAAATACCACATGTACGCTGACGACCTCTAACTGTATCTAGGATCAAAACGAATAAACCTGAATACACCTATCAAGAATCTAATAACTGATCTGTGCACACTACCAAAATAGGTGCAGGATATAACCTGAACCCATAGAAAACCCGAGCGTTACTGGTGGGTTGTTCTAGGTTTATTATCCTGAAATATCATGAATTCCTACAATCCTTGGCCCTAACTAAACATCATATGAACAGACCTGGGAAAACCACACTGTACCGACCGACTGCCGTGTCATGCTCAACCGACAGGCGTCACTGGATGCGGATTTGGAGTGGTATCTTTTCATAAACCGCTCTGACGGCCTTTGTCAGTTATCGTGACCGATATTTCTCAATGAAGTAGCTCGTTAATTGATCTCACAAAGACTGAGTGCATCCCGCTAGCCAATAGCGCTCGGCAGACTCGGACGGTCACCTACCCAAGTTCTAGCCGAGCCCGACAAGACTTAACTTCGGTGATCCGACAGGAAACGCTGTTACCACAGCGGCAAGGTCGTTGATAACTTTGATCCTACGTGGGTCAAATGTCGACTTCTTTCCTTCAGCCAAGAGTCTACGAGTAATAATAGATGAAAATCTACATCGGACAGAGCTCATAAGTGCAATGAACAAGTAAGCATCAGCATCGCTCCACGCCCTATAAAAATATAAAAAGCTACTCCCTCTTGACCTGAAAAAAAAACTTGTACCTCACCATCATGCTTAGCTATCCTGGCTGCATGCAGACAGGCTTAGAGAATTCCATACCATCTGTCTTCTCTACTGTCTTATCAACGAATACTTTCCCTCTAATCTCTCCTCGACATGAGCGCTCTCATCTGAACAAAGTGGTAGAAACTCCCTTTCCCATAAGAGAAAATTCCTTTCTGTCCCACTCCATCGTTCAGCAACTTTCTCGAAGTCCTCTTCAGTAATAGGAAGCCGTATTTAAAACAACCTCACTCGTTACATTAGCGAACTCAGTAACATCTCCATCTTCAGAAGACAGTTAATGACATATCTACTAAAGCAACATTACCATTGTATATGTACGCACTTGTCACCTTTGTGCAACCTTCTTTCATACCAGATACCAGATAGTTCTCATTTCCTAGTGGTCTTTCTAGTGCAGTCTTCTTAAATTTCCTTTCTCCAGAACTCAATGTATCAGAAAATATCTGTCTTGCGCCTCCTCCTTTTTCTCGCTCGTTAGTCTTCTAACTGGTTTGATACGGCCCGCCACGAATCCTTCTCGAATACCAAGCTTCTCACTTTAGAACAGCACTTGAAACCTACGTCCTCAATTTTATGCTGGATGTTTTCCAAGCCATGTCTTTCTCTGATGTTTTTACCCACTTCAGCTCCCTCTATCATCAGTCAACTTATTCCCTGTTGTTTTAGCAAATATCCTGTCATGCTGTTCCTTCCTCTTGTCAATGATTCCCATATATTCGTTTCCTCGCTGATTCTGCGGAGAATGTCCACGTTTCTAACCTTACCAGCCCACCGAATGTTCAACATTTTTCTGTCGTGCCACCTCTAAAATGCTTTGATACTCTTCTGTCCCGATTTTCCCATAGTCCATCTTTCGCTACCATACAATGCTGTGCTGAAAACGTACAATCCCATAAAATTCGTCCTCAAATTTAGGCATATGTGTGATACTAGTAGACTGCTTTCGGCCAGGAAAGCCCTTTTTGCCAGTGCTAGTCTTCTTTTTATGTCCCCCTTCCCTCCTACATCATGGGTTGTTTTGTGCCTAAGTAGCAGAATTCTTTCATCTAATTCTTAATCCTGTATTCTGATGTTAAGTTTCTTGCTGTTCTCATTTCTCGAATTTATGATTATGTTTGTCATTTTCCAGTTTACTCTCAATCCATATTTTGTGCTCATTAGGCATCTCGTAATTCTTGTTCACTCTCAGTGAGACAGCAATGTCATCAGCGAATCTTATCATTCATATACTTTCACCATGAATTTTAATCCTGTTCTTGAACTTTTCTTTTATTTCCGTCATTATTTCTTCGCTGCCAAGGTTAAACAGTAGAGGTGAAAGACCACATTCCTTTTTAATTCGAGTACTTCGTTCTTCTTCTTGCACTCTTATTGGTCCCTCTTGGTTCTTATACACATTGTACACTCCTGGAAATTGAAATAAGAACACCGTGAATTCATGGTCCCAGGAAGGGGAAACTTTATTGACACATTCCTGGGGTCAGATACATCACATGATCACACTGACAGAATCACAGGCACATAGACACAGGCAACAGAGCATGCACAATGTCGGCACTAGTACAGTGTACATCCACCTTTCGCAGCAATGCAGGCTGCTATTCCCCCATGGAGACGATCGTAGAGATGATGGATGTAGTCCTGTGGAACGGCTTGCCATGCCATTTCCACCTGGCGCCTCAGTTGGACCAGCGTTCGTGCTGGACGTGCAGACCGCGTGAGACGACGCTTCATCCAGTCCCAAACATGCTCAATGGGGGACAGATCCGGAGATCTAGCTGGCCAGGGTAGTTGACTTACACCTTCTAGAGCACGTTGGGTGGCACGGGATACATGCGGACGTGCATTGTCCTGTTGGAACAGCAAGTTCCCTTGCCGGTCTAGGAATGGTAGAACGATGGGTTCGATGACGGTTTGGATGTACCGTGCACTATTCAGTGTCCCCTCGACGATCACCAGTGGTGTACGGCCAGTGTAGGAGATCGCTCCCCACACCATGATGCCGGGTGTTGGCCCTGTGTGCCTCGGTCGTATGCAGTCCTGATTGTGGCGCTCACCTGCACGGCGCCAAACACGCATACGACCATCATTGGCACCAAGGCAGAAGCGACTCTCATCGCTGAAGACGACATGTCTCCATTCGTCCCTCCATTCACGCCTGTCGCGACACCACTGGAGGCGGGCTGCACGATGTTGGGGCCTAACGGTGTGCGGGACCGTAGCCCAGCTTCATGGAGAGGTTGCGAATGGTCCTCGCCGATACCCCAGGAGCAACAGTGTCCCTAATTTGCTGGGAAGTGGCGGTGCGGTCCCCTACGCACTGCGTAGGATCCTACGGTCTTGGCGTGCATCCGTGCGTCGCTGCGGTCCGGTCCCAGGTCGACGGGCACGTGCACCTTCCGCCGACCACTGGCGACAACATCGATGTACTGTGTTGACCTCACGCCCCACGTGTTGAGCAATTCGGCGGTACGTCCACCCGGCCTCCCGCATGCCCACTACACGCCCTCGCTCAAAGTCCGTCAACTGCACATACGGTTCACGTCCACGTTGTCGTGGCATGCTACCAGTGTTAAAGACTGCGATGGAGCTCCGTATGCCACGGCAAACTGGCTGACACTGACGGCGGCGATGCACAAATGCTGCGCAGCTAGCGCCATTCGACGGCCAACACCGCGGTTCCTGGTATGTCCGCTGTGCCGTGCGTGTGATCATTGCTTGTACAGCCCTCTCGCAGTGTCCGGAGCAAGTATGGTGGGTCTGACACACCGGTGTCAATGTATTCTTATTTCCATTTCCAGGAGTGTATATTACCCGTCTTTCCGTGTAGCTTATCCCTTTTTTTTCAGAATTTGGAACATCTTGAACCATTTTACATTATCGAACGCTTTTTAAAAGTCGATAATATTATTATTATTGTCGTTATTATTAATAATAGCATTTTTAGCACTATTAGTGCCACCAGTTACTCCAATACAAGTACTGCCATTATTAACTTTATTATTTCACAGTCAGTGTTATTTACTCACATTGCCACTTCACTCAGATCATTTCACTACTATTCGTCATATTAAAACCTTTTCTTTGGTAACAGTGATGTAAAAAAGAGTGGTTTATTTGAGAAACACGGGAATAATGCAACGGAGGGCCAGATAGCTCTAATGAGATAGGATTAAATGAATAAATAAATACGCTATCTACACATACACTGATACATCAGAATTTTATGACCACTGGCCACTAGCAAGTTGGATGCATTCTGGTGGCGTTTCGGCCACGTAGCGCATTAAGAAAAGTATGTAAGCAGAGCAGTGACGGATGGGGGTTTCCGTAGTGAGGATATGGGCTGAGAATGGAGATATACACTGAGATAAGCGACTTTGCCAATGGGCAGATTGTTATCAGGCAGAGCCTGTGGACAAGTATATCGAAAACTGCGCGAAGGTTATCGAATTTTCATGTGCTAATGTCGTGAGCATCTAAGGAAAGTAGTAGAACGGCAGTGAAACTACCACTAGGTGCTGAATGGTTGGACGTCCACGACTCTTCACAGAACGTGGGGTTTGGAGGCTTGTCTGCACTCTAGAGGCAGATAAATGGCGATATGTGGCAACTCTGGTGAAAGAGCACAATACCGGTGGACGCACATGTGTGGCGGAGGACACCATTTAGCGCACTGTTTGAACAAGGGGCTCTGCACTCCCACGTGTTTACATGTTGGCCCTGCGACATCGTCAATTACGATTTTAATGGGCTCTGGACCATCGAGATTGGACTGTGAGTCATTGGAAACGTGTCGGCTCGGCAGATGAATCACGTGGCTGCTGCCCCAGGCCGACGATCGTCTCCACAACACCGTCATCCAACCGAACGGGTGCTCAAGCGTCCATCGTGCCACATACGTAAGCTGGTGGGCGCAGTACTATTCTACGAGGGCCATTCGGAAAGTAAGGAAAGATAGGTCGTAAAATGGAAACCACAGTGTAAATAAAAACTGTTTTATTTGCAACGGTTAGCTACACCTTCCAGCTGCTTCTGTACACAGTTGCCGCTCAGACTCAGGCATCTGTCGTAGCGTTGTACCTACTTTTCAGTTCCCTCGTTATAGAAGACAGCCGCCAGTGCTTTCGACAATTTTCTAATCTGGACTGCAGCTCGTTGTCTAAGTCAAAATATTGGCTTCATAGCCAGCGGTTCATCTGAGCAGAGATGAACCTCAGGGTAGCCAATTACGGGCTGTATTGTGGGTGATCGAAAACTTCAAATCGAAAACGCTGCATGAGCATCTTCATTGCTCCTGCAGAGTGCGGCCGAGAATTGTCGTGTTGAACGAACCGCATGACAGTTAAGTCATGTGGATCGCATAGCTTCAGGCGAAATCTTTCGCAAAGCCCTCATACTTGTCGAGAAACACTAATTAGCAGCCATATTTACGTTCTCACTGTGAGGTCAGAACTGAAAAAAGCGACATGATGCGATCGACAGGCGTACTAGGCACAGTGCCCAACGCATCTGTGCAAAGCTTCATCAGCTTTTCACTGTATTTTCCCTTTCGCGACCGATCGCACCTTACTTTCTGAATAACCCTCGTATGATAGACGTTCTCCTGCGCTTGCATGGAACATGCGATAGTAATCGAAGACACCAGGTCAACTGCGAACCACCAGCATCCTGTCATGCTTGATGTCTTTCCTGACGACGATTTCGCCTTTCAGCAGTATAATTGTCAGTTTCTCGAAGCCCGAATAAGGCTGCCGTATTTGGAGGAGCGTGATAGTGAAGTCATGTAAATGTTTTGGTAACTAAATTCACCTGATATGAATGTACACAAATCAGAGGACAGCTATTACGGAAATTACATGACTTGTGCGTAGTTACCTGGTGCCACGTAGCTCCAGAAATCTTACAACGAACTTTAGAATCGATAATAAGCAGAATTGGTGATACACTGCGCTACGAAGATGGCCCATAATTAAGCAAGTGGTCATAATGTTTTGTTTCGTCAGTATGTATGAAAACACACGTGCTGAAGTAAAGATTCTGTTATGGGGGAGGAAAGAAAGCATTAGCTACCAGATGAGGTCCCAGGGCTCGCCACCAGTAATTCATTTTTCTTTTAAGGAGAGAAATAGAGGGAAGAGGTGGGAGTGGAGAAGGGACAGAAGGCACTCGAAGTGCTACTAGAGTTGAGTTACTTGAACAAATCAGTGACGCGTGTTTGGAAAGAAAAGCGAGTAATATCATGTTTGACAAAATGGGGGGGGGGGGGGAGAAAGATAGGGCGATTACAACGAAGGTAACAAGAACTTAATGAGGTTCAGGGTAGACTGTTTGAACACCTATCGTAAATTTATATAGACATGGCCGTAACAATATAGAATTCGTACATAAATTTAAAAAAAGTCTCACACGACTGATCTATAAGCGCCGAGTCAGATAAGTGTGTTCCTCAACAACATTGATTCCGACGGTGTTGTTTTGCAGTTGTCAAATCTTCGACATGTGCCTACCTGCTCGGTTACGTTGTGTGCGGCCCAGCAATACAGGAACACCTGCCCACCTGGCACTGGAAGGAAAGACGCGCATTTGAGAACTGCAGTGAAGTCTGTACTCTGCAATAATAAAAATATGTCTCAGTAGAAAAGGTAAATGATGGAATGCAGCAATTATCATTATTGTGTACCAATTCTCAAGCTACTGAAAATGAAGCGCTATTAAGGTTCTCTCAATAGTACATAATAATATATCGTGAAGTAATATTATCACTGACATAGTTCGGTTTATATTTGCTACATTATTGTTGTATAGGGTGCCATACCTAAATCGATAAAAATGGAACACTTGTCGGGTCACTTTGTCGTCCGCCTGTCTGCCAGTCAGTCAGTCAGTCTGTCAGCCTGTGTGTCCGACTGTTAAAAACCCTTTTCCTCAGGAACGGGTAGAAGTATTAAGTTGAAATTTATGTCACAAAGTAAGGCCCACAGTCACTGGGCGGTGCAAGAAGTAGAAGTAAGAAATTGAAGTAAGAAATAGGAGTTTCTAAGTCAATGCAATCAAAAAATAGCATGTATGTCACATATTTTGATAACCCAAAACTCACTCTTCAGAACCTATAGGGTACTTCCTGTTGACGTAGACTCACGAAATTTGACAAGATGCAAGGTTTCTAAGTACAACTGTACCACAAAAATGGCTCTGAGAACTATCCGACTAAACTTCTGAGGTCATCAGTCGCCTAGAACTTAGAACTAATTAAACCTAACTAACCTAAGGACATCACACACATCCATGCCCGAGGCAGGATTCGAACCTGCGACCGTAGCGGTCGCTCGGTTCCAGACTGTAGCGCCCAGAACCGCACGGCCACTTCGGCCGGCAAGTGTATCACATTTATACAATTTTTTTTTTTTTGCAATTTTTTATTCGACTGTCTGTCAAGAGCCCTTTTTCTCACAGATGGGCTGAGGTATCAGGTTCAAATTTTTGTCACATATTAAGGTCTATATGCCCTTGGCGGTATATTAAATATATGCTTCTAAGTCAATGCAGTGAAAATATACGGCGACTTACGCTATGTATTTCGATACTCGCGAACTCCTTGATTAAAACCTATACGGTATTTCCCGTTGACCTAGAATAAGGGGAAATTTGGCAGAAAGCAAAGTTTAACAGTAAAACTAAAAAAAAAGGTCGGAAAAGTTGTATCACAAGAAAAAATATTTTTTGGTAATTTGTTGTCCGACAGTCTGTCTGTCGGTGTATTAAGGCCCCTATTCTCAGTAACGGTTGGCCGTATAGAGTAGAAATTTATTTTAGATACTAGGGTCTACGGTGTCTGCTGGTGTAAGAAACTTAAACTTCTAACTAAATGATATCAGAAGATACGGCCACTAATTTGGAATATTCTGATACTCGATAGCTATATCAGGATAAATCAAGCATTGCATTACCTGTATATAACAAGGGTAAAAGTACAGACGCCTAATATCGGTTTGTTACAGAATCCTTTAACATGTTCTGAGTCCGAATGTAATAATCTTTCTTGAGCCTGAAAAGCTTATGTTCCCCAAACAGCATGGTTTTGGAAAGTGTCGCTCGTGTGAAACTGAGCTATCCCTTTTCTCACATGATAAGCTGCGAACTACGGATGAATGTCAAGAGGCAAATTCCATATTTATAGATATCCGCAAAGCATTTGAAACTGTGCCCCATTGCAGAATGTTAACGAAGTTAAGAGCGTATGGAATAAGTGTGCAGATATATGGGTAGCTGGAAGACGTCTTAAGTAACAGAACCCGGAAAATATTCATCTGAGACAAGCCTACGTCAGGATTGCCCCACAGAAGAGTCATAGCACCACTGTTGTGCTCTATATACGTACATAAACGATTTGGCGGACAGGGTGGGCAGAAATCTGAAGTTGTTTGCTGATAATGACATGTTGTACGATAAGGCGTCAGAGTTGAGTGACTGTAGGAAGGTACAAGACGACAAAATTTCTAGTTCCTGTGATGAATGATAGCTAGCCCTAAATGTGGAAAAATATAAGTTAATGCGGATGAGTAGGAACAATAAACCTAGAATGTTCGGATACAATAGTAGTGTCCTGCTTGACACAGTCGCGTCGTTTAAGTATCTGGACGTAACGTTGCAAAACGATATGAAATCTAACGAGCATGTGAAAACTGTGGTAGAGAAGGCGGATAGCTGACTTCAGTTTACTTGGAGAATTTCAGGAATACGTGATTCATAGGTACAGGAGATCGCATATAGGACTCTGGTGCCATCTATTCTTGAATATTGCTCGAGTGCTTGGGATCCGTACCAGGTCTGATTGAAGGAAGACATCGAAGCAATTCAGAGGCGAGATGATGGATTTCTTACCGGTAGGTTCGAACAACACGCAAGTGTTACGGAGATGCTTGGAGAACTCAGATGGGAGCCCCTTGAGGGAAGGCAACTTTTTTCTTCGTGGAACACCACTGAGAAAATTTAGAGAACCAGCAATTGAAGCTGACTGCCGTTCGGTCCCACTGTCGTCAACATTATATTGTGCGTAAGGACCGTGAGGATAAAATGCGAGAAATTACGGCTCATTTGGAGACATACAGATAGTCATTTTTCCCTCGCTCTAAAAAGTTCCTGAATGGAAAAGATCTATGAAGTCTACCAGCAATGCAGTTTACGGCGAAAGAAGTGCAGTAAGTTACTGGTCATTTTTTAATTCATCACCAAGTGACTACAACATGGTTACACGGCTTTACAATGACATCAACGACAGGCAACATGGTGCCATGGTTACCAACCAAATTCCCTTCCCATTATCACTGCATGAGTCAGTGACAAAATCGCACTTACAAATCAATCGCTACCCTGCCATTATTTACAGGAACATATTTTACGTAAAATTCCTCTTATCGCCTGAAATTAGTTGCCGGCCGGTGTGGCCGTGCGGTTAAAGGCGCTTCAGTCTGGAACCGCGTGACCGCTACGGTCGCAGGTTAGAATCCTGCCTCGGGCATGGATGTGTGTGATGTCCTTAGGTTAGTTAGGTTTAATTAGTTCTAAGTTCTAGGCGACTGATGACCTCAGAAGTTACGTCGCATAGTGCTCAGAGCCATTTGAACCATTTTTGAAATTAGTTACGTTTTGTAAACAAGAGCTCACTGAAGTAATTTTGAATACTTACGTGAGAGAACTGGGCAGCTGGGCAGAAAATGCTGATGGCGGGGGGAGGGGGGGGCAGCTGGGCAGGAAATGCTGGCGGCGGGGTGGAAGGGGGGGGGGGAGGAGAGCATTATCTGTGTATGTAAAGTGTAAAGCGAACTGTCATCTTCGTGCTGGAAGTCGCCTTTCCAGGAGGAACGCTACGACTGACGTACAGGATGACTGAGAATCAATTTCCCCATTTGCAGCATGGAGCAGTGTGCATAGATTTACGTAGAAGCCGTCCATATCCTTTCGTCGTATAGGTGTTACTAGTAACGTATATAGTGTATATATGTAACCAATGCAGTGTAAATCCGCTTTATGGGAGCCGAACACCCACCGATAGCAGCTGTGCAGTGTGTCACCGGCGATTCCTATATCAAGCTGTGTAATGGTCGATATAACATTGTGAAATACTCCGAAGTGGCCTTTTGACACACAGTGCGGTGGAGAGAGTGTGGACTCGCCTTCTCGCTATTCCATTCGCAGACCTACAAAAGGAGGGAAGTTCATAACCACAATCAGGCGACCTGCTTCCTGCACACGTCTAACCTCCAATCTTCTCTCCCCAACCCCCTTCCAAGACTATTACACAACCAGAACACAATTTATCCCTTACTATGGATCTGATTCACTTAGAAGTCATATATTTGATCTTAATTCACTTTAATAAACATTAATTCTATAATATCAAAGTGCAATTTTTTTTAACATTGCATTTTCTTCCATTCAGTGCATTCGCTGAAATATGGAAACTATTATTCCCAAACAAAAATGAACAGGATCTTCCTCTGCAGGAAGTTTAATTTACTTTAATCTTCTGCTGGAAAAAAATTTCCCTAGAAGCGGCGGTTTTCACACACAAACACACAGACACACACACACACACACACACACACACACACAGGCACACAGACACTCACACACACACACTCGCGCATTGTAGTACTAATAATTTCGAAATAGTTCTGTGGTGTAAGAGTAGCTACCAAATATGTTTGATTCCAGTTCTATTAAATTCTATACACCTCAGGGTGAGAGATATTAATGGCTGGATACTTCACTTCCTTCTGTACCACTGTCTGACTGCCTGAGGTATAGTATAAGTCGTTTCTCTATCTAGTACTACATTTTACGAATTTTTCTGTTTATTTAATTCATGAAGGAGGTAACATGCTCAGTTGGCAATATGGACAATTGTTTGTTGTCTACATAAAATTCTCGGGTTGAAAGTTACTACCGTAATATTTCCAAGAAACATTTTCTTCCTTAATGCCGAGAATATGATATCGTAAGACACTAGTGCTTCGAAATACCTAAACATAATGCCAGATACAGAATGCCTAAGAACCTGCTCCTTTGATTAGTAATCGAAATATCCTGGGTCCGAGATTAGAACCCGTGCTCTGCTTAAGTTCCGAATAATAATCGTCAGCAATTGCGCCAAGGACTTCCGGCCTAAAATGTCTCCCCCCTTCTGCCACAAGTTTTGTCAAACAAGGCATAGGAGGGGACGGAGGCTCTGGGAAATCACTCGTCCTTGTGGCGGCAAACTACACCTGGAAGGTGGAGCTATCATCGATTAACAACAGCATCAACAGCAAAGGCGAGGAAACCCACTGCATTAAAGATACATAATGTGCACCCATAGGACACGTGGCCTGTAATTGAAAAAGTGTCATGATGGTCTCACCATTGGCAAACGAATCCGGATTGGATCTCGATTTGCATATCTGGGATATCAGGGAGGGTACTGCCAAGGGGGAGGGACGATGAGCCTGGGAAGAAATAACCAACAGCGGGATAACATTCTATGAGTGTAGCAAGGAAAGCTAAAGAAGTCTGAAAAAGGAAATGGAAAGGCTGAACTTAGATACAGTGGGATACAGTGAACTGAAATGGCAAAGAAAGCGTCCATCTCTTTCGTCACCCAAACTCTGTCAGTCTCCTGAACCCCCTCTCTTTGTCCACCACCTCCATCGCCCACTCTCCCACCACCTCCTTGTGCCCCTTTCTCTGTCCATATCCTATCTCCTCTCTCTTTCAGTTTGCACCTTCCCCTCTCTCTGCCTCCTTTCCTTTAATTCTGTCTCCTCGTCTTCCTTTCTTTGTCTGTCTCCTTTTCCATTCTCTCTGTCTATTTCCTCAAGTCCCCTCTCTGTCTGTTCCCTTAGCCCCTCTCTCTGTCCATCTACTCCTCTTTCCTCTTTCTCTTTCCTTTCTCTGTGCATCTCTACATCTCTGTCAGTTTTCCCCTCCCCCTCTCTGTCCATCTCCTCCTTCCCCCTACTTTGTCCACGTCATCACGCTCACCCTGGTTGGAGGCTGGCGGTTCTTACCCAAACAGTATTTCTTTCCAGACTGTATTCGGTTGAAATCGTTTACGATCACATTTTTACCGGTGCTTTGCCCATGTATACACATGCCAAATATAATTCACAAATATTTAACACATTTCACATGTGTTTTTATACTTAAATCATCTGTATCCCTAGCTAATTTCGCCCTGCAGTTTCATTGCCACATAGCTCGACGTGCATGATGTTATACTTGAGCGATGTGCTGTACAGTGATACAATTTTGCAGGTTCATCCAGCTGTATGTGACTATAGTCTACAAAATGTTTTATGATTAGAGTTAGTAGTAAAGGTGTATGAAATGAAAATGTGATACACGATGACGCAGTTTTCACGCATTTCAGTGTTTATGACGCCGTATCTCTTGAACTAGATGTCATTCGACGATATAATTTTTCTGGTACATTCGGTGGCAAGTGTGAATACTTTCTGCCAAATTTGTCACGAATACGGTTAGTAATAAGGAATTGATATGCTACAACGTCATTATTCATGCGACAGCTTTGGGATCGTCAGTGAGAAAAAGTTTTCTAACTGTTTTAAATTATGTGTAAAGTTTGTTGCAAGCCCTTAAGTGCTCTCATTCTCAAATACTGGATAAATAAAGTCAATGGGTTTTTCAAATATTCCAGTCTTATAGGTAGATATGTCGTACCTTCACAGTAAGCGATATGCATAAAATGTTTGGTTGAAATTCTTCCAGTGGTTCAAATGTGGAACATAGGTATACAGATACACACATACATATATACGTACATCCATTTTTATAATATGTATGGACATTAACAGCAGCAGAAAGTGGCGTAACGGGACTAGGATTCGTAATGAAAAGGGACATTCTCATCAGATTCCACACTTGACCAGCTCCACCAGTGACATTTCACGTATACATGCCAACGTTGCAAACAGCAGATATAGATACATAGAAGGTATATGAAGACACTGAACTGCTAATTCACTATGTAAAGGGTGATGAAAATCTAATAACCACGTGGACTGGAATGGACGTATAGAGGAAGGAAGAAAGAGTAACTGGAGCATATGGACTTGACAGAAGAAATAAGAGCAGAGAAAGGGTAATTGAGATTTGCAATAAAAATGGTAAAAGCGAGTAGCTTAAACCGTGGTCTAGGGGTAGCATCTTTGACTATCAATTAAAACATTCTCGGTCGCGGGTTCGAAACCCTCCGCGGCTTTGATCAATAATTAGCATTGGCGGCGGAAGACTTCCGATATAAGGAGTCACCCTCATTTTGCCAACGGCCATGTCAAAGAGGGTGGAGGACCGACAGAGGTTAAGAGCACTCTCTTGCCCTTGGGGTGGGAAACTGCCCCTAATCAGCAATGATCAACGGGATGATGATGCAGAAGGCAATGGAAACCACTGCACTGAAGACACATGAGACGTATCCAGAGGACGTGTAGCCTGTAATTAAGAAACAGTCATGATGATCTGTGCATTGGCAAAATATTCCCGAATAGCCGCCAATCGGGTCTTCGGGAGGGGACAGCCAAAGGGTAATTGACCATGAGAAAAAGATTGCGTCATCAACTTAGGATAACAATCTACGTGTCGGGGCGTGGAATGTTAGAAGATTGAATGTGGTAGGGAAGCTATAAAATTTAAAGGCTCAATCTGGATATAGTAGGGGCCAGTGAAGTGAAAAGGAAAGAAGACAACATTATCTGATCAGATGATTATATGGAATTATCAGTGACAGCTCAAAATGGTATAACGGTAATAGGATTCGTTGTGAAGAGGAATGTAGGGCAGAGTGTGTACTCCTGGCCGGCCGGAGTGGCCGAGCGGTTCTAGGCGCTTCAGTCTGGAACCGCGCGACCGCTGCGGTCGCAGGTTCGAATCCTGCCTCTGGCATGGATGAGTGTGATATTCTTAGGTTAGATACGTTTAAGTAATTCTACGTTCTAGGGAACTGATGATCTCAGAAGTTAAGTCCCATAGTGCTCAGAGGCATTTGAACCATTTTTTGTGCTCCTGTAAAGCGTTCAGTGATAGAGTTGTTTTTATCAGAATCGGCAGCAAACCAACACCGACAACGATTATTCAGGTATACATGCAGACGTCGCAAGCTGAAGGTGAAGAGATAGAGGAAGTGTCAAATGACGTTGATATGGTAATACAGCAAGTAAAGAGAGATGAAAATCTAATAGTCATGGCAGATTGGAACGCAGCTATAGGGGAATTGGCAGAAGGACTGGTTACGAGACAATATGGGCTTCGGACAAGGAGTGAGAGAGGTGAATGACAAATTGAGTTCTGTAATAAATGTCAGTTAGTAATAGCGAATACTCTGTTCACATGGGGAGGATGTACACTTGCAAAGCGTCAGGTGATTTGAAAAGATTTCAGATAGATCTCATCATGGTCCGACAGAGATTCTCAAATCAGATACTGGATTGTAAGGCGTACCCAGCAGCAAATATAGACCCAGATCACTATTTAGTAGCGATGAAGTGCGACC
This sequence comes from Schistocerca cancellata, assembly GCF_023864275.1. Taxonomy (NCBI): domain Eukaryota; kingdom Metazoa; phylum Arthropoda; class Insecta; order Orthoptera; family Acrididae; genus Schistocerca; species Schistocerca cancellata. The sequence continues at coordinate 256,625,767 of NC_064634.1, forward strand.
TGAAGTACTGGTACAGAAGTACCAAGGAACAACGAGATACACATGAAATTCTCTAAGAGTATACGTACAGCAATAAGGAATAGCTCAGGAGGCATTACAGTTGAAGAGGAATTGAGATCTCTAAAAAAGACAGTCACTGAATTTGGAAAGAAAAACATAGGTACAAAGAAGCTAACCGCAAAGAAACCATGGGTAACAGAAGAACTACTTCAGTTCATCGATGAAAGAAGGAAGTACAAGAACAGTCAGGTAAGTTAAGGAATACAGAAATACAAGACGCTGTGGAATGAAATAAATAGGAAGTGCAGGGAAGCTATGACGAAATGGCTGCAAGAAAAATGTGAAGAAATCGAAAAAGAAATTATTGTCGGAAGGACTGATTCAGCATATAGGAAAGTCAAAGCAACCTTTGGTCAACTTAAAAGCAATGGTGGTAACATTAAGAGTGCAATTGGAATTCCACTTTTAAATGCAGAGGAAAGAGCGAATAGGAGGAAAGAGTACATTGAAGGCCTCTATGAAGAGAAGGATTTGTTTGATGTGACAGAATAAGAAACAGGAGTCGATTTAGAAGAGACGGGGGATCCAGTATTAGAATCAGAATTTAAAAGAGCTTTGTAGGACTTAGGGTCAAATAAGGCCAAAGAGATTGATAACATTCCATCAGAATTTCTAAAATCGTTAGTTTAAGTGACAACAAAACTACTATTAACGTTGGTGTGCATAATGTCTGGCGAAATACCATCTGACTTTCGGAAAAATACAATCTACACAAATTCAGAGACTACAAGAGCTGGCAAGTGCGAGAATTATCGCACAATCAGCTTAATAGCTCATGAATCCAAGTTGCTTACAGGAATAACTTACAAAATAATGGAAAATAAAATTTAGGGTAAGTCAGATGAGGATCTGCTTGACTTTAGGAAAGGTAAAGGCACCAGAGAGGCAATTCTGACGTTGTGGTTGATGATGGAAGCAAGATAAATCAATACACGTTTATAGGATTCGCCAATGTCAAATGGTGCAAGATTTTAGAAATTTTAAGAAACCTTGGGGGTGAATTCTAGGGAGAGATGTGTAATATGCAATATGTACAAGAGCCAAGAGAGAATAATAAGACTGGACGACAAAGAAAGAACTGTTCGTATTAAAAAGGGTGTAAGACAAGAATGTAACCTATCGCCCCTACTGTTCAATCTGTAAATCGAGGAAGCAATGATGGAATTAAAAGAAAGGTTGGGGAGTGGAATTAAAATTCAAGGTGAAAGGATGTCAGTGCGACGATTCGCTGATGACATTTCTGTCCACGATGAAAGTAAAGAACGATTACATGGTCTCCTGAATGGAATGAACATTCTAATAAGTGCAGAATATGGACTGAGACTAAATCGAAGAAAGACAAAAGTAATGAGAGCGGCGAGAAACTTAACATCAGGATTGATGATCACGAAGTAGATGGTTAAGCCATTCTGCTACCTAGGCAGCAAAAAAACCAATGACGGACGGAGCAAGGAGGACATCAAAAGCAGACTAGCTATAGCAAGAAAGGCATTCCTAGCCAAGAGAAGTGTACTAATATCAAATATCGGTCTTAATTTGAGGAAGAAATTTCGGAGAATGTACGTCTGCACCACAACAATGTATGGTAGTGAAACATGGACTGTGGGAAAACAGGAACAGAAGAAAATCGAAGCATTTGAGATGTGGGTCTACAGAGAAATATCTAAAATTCGGGGGACTGATAAAGAATGAGGAGATGCTGTACAAGATCTGAGAGGAAAGGAATATGTGGAAAACACTGAAAAGTAGAAGGGACAGCATGATAGGACATCTGTTATGACATCTGGGAATAACTTCCATGGTACTAGAGGGAGCTGTAGAGGGTAAAATCTGTAGATGAAGACAGAGATTGAAATACATCCAGGAAAAAACTGAGGACGTAGGATGCAAACGCTGCTTTGAGATGAAGAGGTTGGCACAAGAGAGGAATACCTGGTGCGCCACATAATACCAGTCAGTAAACTGATGACTAAAAAACAAAAAGTAACAACTCTAGAATCACAAGAAGAAAGAAGAGGACGTATACAGGACAAACTGCAGGGACGTATTCCTAACTAGTAATGGAGGAAAAAAAAGGTCCTATGAACGTATGTGCCTGCAACGACAACAAATCGTCTGGGAACGAAGTATAGAGCTGCATCTCATCCACATCTCCACATCTCAAGTGATGCTCGCAGCGGCCTCCATGGTATTGCACGTGACAGGGACAGAAGCGGTTGCAAGGCAAGAGACACATAATCCTAATTTGGCGTACACCATGTCGGCGGGCCACTTGCCAGGAACTTTATTGTGGTTTGTCTCAATATCCCGTAGAATTGGGTCCTCAAAATCTGGTGTACGCACAGCCCGCCGTCTCCCTGCACGTTCGTCGGTCTGAAAGTGTCCCTGATCACACAAACGTCCAAACCGGGCTTTAACTGTTTTGTGATATGGTTGGTGACTGTGAAGGTGCTTGTTTTGGTACAACCGTGCTGCCACTCAACCGTTTCCATGTGTTTGGTCGTAAACAAAGACCATCTCGGCTTGTTCCCGACATGAACACCGGGACATTCCGCTGCTTACAGTACTTACTCAATCACACAGCCTGAAACACACAAGGAACACACGGCACGTTTACAGAGTTGCTATCATTCTTCCGCACAATCTGCCGTGACAACGATACATTTCCAATCAAGAATATGTATTACTGTATTACGATAAGATCCGGAGACATCGGAAGATTCCAGCTGGATTACGTCCTGGACCGACAGAGATTTCAAAATCAAATGTTTATAAGGGGCGTTCCAAAAGAAACGAGCCAGAGGCATAATTAAAGAAATCAGTACCTGTGTGTTAGAAGTATTGACCTTGGCTGTTGAGACACTCATCCCACAGTGAGATAAGGCGGTGAATGGCTGTCTCATAAAATTCCCAGGGCTGCGATATTTACTAGTTCCGCATGTACAGCTAGACGTCGTCGTCCGAGGTGAATCGTTTGCCCCTCACAGCCTTTTTAAGGAGACCAAAAATGGCGTAATCACAAGGAGTGAGGTTCGGACTGTATGGAGGGTGGCCGAGTACCTCCCATTTGAATTTCTGCAGGAGTGCCGCGACTGTGTTGGCCGTATGAGGCTTTGCATTGCCGTGGAGTAGAATGACCCCACAAGTGAGATTGCATGGTCGTTTTGATTTGATCAAGTGGGAAAGGGTGGTCAAGGTTTGCGAGTAATGCTGGGCATTCCCGTGCTGCACGAAGTGAATCAGAAGGGGGCCATCTTGGTCAAAAAAGAACGTCAGCATAACCTTTCCTGCACTCGCCTGGATGACCTTCGCTTTTTTTGGTGACGTTGACCCTGAATGCTTCCACTGGGAACTCTGACGTTTTGTTTTTGGTTCTAAATGATAACACCATGACTCATCTCCAGTGATTAATCTTGCCAGGAACAGATTCCCTTCCCGAGCATAGCGCGGCAGATGTGCAAGACAGTGGCCATTCGACATGCTTCCAGTGTGGTTGACGACTGTGGGGCACCCATTTGGCGCACACTTTGCGCATGTGCAGTCATTCCTTCATGATGGTCTGAACTCTTCTGACGCTCAATCCGACCACGGCGGCTATGGCTTTCACTGTCACTTGGCGGTTCCTGGGTAATGAGTGCATCCACCAGGAGGACGAAGCCATCGGTAATGCAGTGTGGTGCTCCAGACCGTGCATCATCGGCTAACGACACCCGTCCTTCGCTGAAGCGCTGGTGCTACGCCTCGACCCTCGCAAGGGACGGGCAGTATTCGCCGTAAACTTGTCCAATGCATCGATGAATGTCCGTTCCTCCTGCTCCTTAGGCTGTGAGAAAACGAATAAAACCTCTTTACCTATTTTGATGACGCCTCCATTTCGCTGTTTGCAATGCGACTGGCGGCTTTCGACGATTGATGCATGCTCCTGCTAGCTCTGTAAAGTCACGTGACGTGCACGTGCGCCCTCTAATGACGAGCTGTGAACTTTCACGCTCTGGTCGAAGCCACACCTCGTTACACACGTCACGATATCACCCTCCTGTTACCGGTTTGCGCATTCCAGACTCTGGCTGTTTCTTTTTGAACACCCCTTATAATTGTAAGGTGTACCGAGGTACATATATAGTCTGAGATCACAATTCAGTAACGATAACTAATGGACTGAAATGTAAGAGAAGCATCTGGAACAATCAGTGGGGAAAGGAGTGGGAAATTAAGTACTGAAGGATGATGAGAAGCGTTTGAACTTCATTAAGGATTACTGCGATAAGGAATCATAATGGATGAATTTTAGTTGAAGAGGGACGGAGATTTCTAACGAGTGAAATGACAGATATTGGACAGACAAGTATTGATACAAGAAAGGTAACTGGGAAGAAACCTTGACCATTATTGCGAAGAAACGTTGGGCAACGGACGGAACACCTCAAGTGCTTAGGTAATGACAGGAATACACCAATATAAATCCCTTAGGAATGAAATAAATAGGACACTCAGGACGGCCAAGACGAAATACCTGTAGGAAACATGTGAACAAATCGAAACAGAAATGATTACTGGAAGTTTGTTGTTGTGGTGGTCCTCAGTCCTGAGACTGGTTTGATGCAGCTCTCCATGCTACTCTATCCTGTACAAGCCTCTTCATCGCCCAGTACCTACCGCAACCTACATCCTTCTGAATCTGCTTAGTGTATTCATCTCTTGGTCTCCCTCTACGATTTTTACCCTCCATGCTGCCCTCCAATACTAAATTGGTGATCCCTTGATGCCTCAGAACATGTCCTACCAACCGATTCCTTCTTCTAGTCAAGTTGTGCCACAAACATGTCTTCTCCCCAATCCTAGTCAATACTTCCTCCTTAGTTATGTGATCTACCCATATTGACTCAATATTGTAGAAAAAAAAAAACAGCCTTCGTTGAAATTAAAAGCAAGCAAACACCAAGAGTGTGAAGGAAATTCCACTGTTTAGTGCATACGAAAGAGAGATTAGATGGAATGAATACATTGTGCGCCGCTATATGGGAGAGGACATTTCTGATGACACGAAAGGAGAGGAAACTGGAGTCAGTAAGGGATACATACGCGATCTAGTTTTAGAGTCAAAATTAAAAAGAGCCTTTGCGGTCTTGAGATCAAACAAAGCAGAAGGGACAGATAACTTTCCATAGAACTTTCTACAATCATCCGGGGAAACGGCAACCAAACGACTGTTCAAGTTTGAGAGTAGAATGTATGAGGCAAAGTGCAAAGATTTCCAAGACTCTATGAATGGCTCTACTTTCTCTACACAATTGTTGAGAAGCTGTTAGCAGGCTGTCTAAAGAATATACTTGACCCCCTATACTAACTGTTGCGAGATAAGGGCATATCCACACATTTTCGGAAAAGTATCATCCACACAATTCCTAAGTTCGCAAGAGTCGACAAGTACGAGAAATATCTCACAATCAGCGTAACAGTATACAGCTACATCTACGAATAGAAACTTGGAATATCCATGTAAATATTTTTAAAAAAATATGGCAGAAGGAACAGTCCCCATATTCATGGAAGGAAGCAAAATTGGTAAGCAACTTCAAACCATGGTAGTACTGAACCTGTTCCTGTATTTAAAGACACAGCTCCTTAACGAGTCCATTAGGACAGAGCAAATTATCCATCATCAGTTGGTCTGAATACCAGTTCCTTAACTGCTCTCAGAGCAGGTACAGAATGAAGAGATTCTTCACTGACTATCTGTCTTTGCTGGAGGCAAGAAATACAGGAAAATGCTAGAAGTACAACTCCATCGATGAGGATTCTGTCGTCGTCTGCCAATATTTGTTCCGTCCTGCCCGCATCTCGTGGTCGTGCGGTAGCGTTCTCGCTTCCCACGCCCGGGTTCCCGGGTTCGATTCCCGGCGGGGTCAGGGATTTTCTCTGCCTCGTGATGGCTGGGTGTTGTGTGCTGTCCTTAGGTTAGTTAGGTTTAAGTAGTGCTAAGTTCTAGGGGACTTATGACCACAGCAGTTGAGTCCCATAGTGCTCAGAGCCATTTGAACCATTTTGTTCCGTCCTTGTTGTCGTCACGCCCTTTTTAGATGTACATTAACTGAAGTTCTGTCGGAGGGTGTTTCGCAAGAGTTAGTTGTTACCGTAAATCTTCGCTAACGCCACGTAGGTTACAGCCTTCGCTGTAAACTCTCGTATAGCGCTCATAATCTGTAGACAGCTATACCATTTAATACCTTCTCCAGTCTAGTAAAGTCAGCTTACCAGTTTTAACCATTCTCATTATTAATCTGTGTTTTTCGTAAACATGTTAAAGTACCACTGAAGCTTTGTGGCTTCTACGTGGATTCAATTGGACCTGAAAGTAACAATCCAAAACTAAGTGAACATCTTGAAGTGTTTCTGTCGGAGCTCTTGGGAGAAGACAGGGCCTGTCTGCTCCAATTTTGTATGGCCTTGGGTGATTTCGGCAAGAAATTTGGTACGCAATGTACATGGATTATTAAGAATTACATTTGTCAAAATAATTCACAATGACAACATCAGGGTGACTGAGTTCGGTGTGTGTTTCCATCCAACCGCTGTACCTCTCGCGCTGGCCATTACGCAGCTGCTGGTGGAATACAAACAACAACCAGTGTTATTACATAAAACATCCATGAAGTGATAGAGACAGGTGCATTTCCCATGGATACTCACCGAAATCAAGGACCCAACGGTGAGAGGCTCCAATATCAAGCCTACCGACGGGCAACAGAAAACTATTAGATAAAATTTGTTGTTCCTGTATCAAGATAAACGTTGTTTCTAACCAGATACTGAAACGGCAATCCATTTTGTACACTACAATCAAATTTGCAACACTAAAGTAAACTTCGAACATAGATATCAATCGTTAGGTATACATTTACGTCGTAAATGAAATATAAAATTAAAACAGTATACTTGATGTTTGTACAATAGCTTACAGCGCCATCTACCACAAATATAAAACAAAGTTTTCAGTAAACCGTACATACTTTTTGGAGTAAAACCTAAATATTCAATAAAAATACAAAGCTGCTCACGCCCACACAGGAGCGATGGTTGGGAGCTGCCGAGTTGTAGCACAGACATGTTCCCTTTACTAATATTTACTTTTCACCTGGAAATTTTGTTTGTGTGATCCGTGGTTTTCGAGATATTTAGCTGTCTCAAGTTAAACCAAACACCCTCTATGTAATGTACAGCTTGGAAATATGTATTACAATCAAGATTTATAATGTTCTCATGGGCGACTGCCGGTTTTAGTATTTCCTAGGATTCATTAAGTGCTGAAGCGTCAGCGAATACTTAAAATAATTAAAATTGTGTTGTAATTCGTATATTGTATTTTGTCTGGAATAAAAGTATGAAAATATAACATAAATCAATCTCACTTTTACATTCTTTCCACTTTATAAAAAATATTATGGGCTTCTTTGAAATATCTTTGTTTTTTACAGCAGACCAAACTGAACTTTTAAATCTCAAAACTACAATTCATGTGACTCAACAATATTATCTCTAATATAAAATACAGGTATAATGACCTGAATTAATGGCAAGGTGTCTTCCTTTAACTCGTGTTTATTTTTCTGAGTGAACGGTGAGTGGTGATTCATGAAGAAGAGCTAGTTCACTGCATTGAGTGATCAGATCTGATTCAATCTATGTAAATAACGCTTTGGCCCATCTCTAGTAAGGGCATCTGATTTTAACTGGCGTCGAAGTTAACGCTTTTTGTTCACGATAGGAGTGCTTTGCCGATACACCTAACGATTTTCGATTCTTTCATACGGTGGTGTATTTTCTGACGATAATTAAAACTTTATCCTCGTATCGAGATGTGTTGCATGTAGGCTTACACATATATGCCCTCGTAGACGGAAATGTGCAGGCATTAAAAAGTTAAAATGTTCCTGACTGTAAAATAGCTCTCGTATGAAGCCGGGAATTTAAATTCCCGGAAAGTGTATTGACACAAAAAAATGAAAATTGATAAACTTAGGAGCCTGAATTATTTTACTAACTACAACGACACCCTTCAATCGTATCTTTCGTTGATTATGAACAGATGTAAACAGCACTACACAGCCGATTTTCTGAAAGTGAGATCAGATGATTCCGTCAGTCTTCCCTACATCATTCCATAACTTTTTATGTCTGTTAATTGAGCGTTAATGGAATTCACGGGGCTAGATTGCAACCTCACTAATAGAACTTTTCTTCAGTAACCAGAATCAAAGACGTAAAATAGGCTTCATTCTGCTTTGTGAAACGCTTCTCAGTTTTTGGATCCATAATATTTTATATTTGTTTTCCATCGCCTTCGAGATTTACTCTGTCTTCTGCACACAATTTCTGGAGTGTTATTATGTAATAACAATCGAAATTCATGTTAAAATGCGCTGAAGAGAGCCTTTTATCATTTCTGAGTCCATTCGGACCGCCGTGGGCTTTTGAGCACAGAGTGTTAGTCATAGAAATGCTACATGAATTTCTTACACACTAATAATAAAAAAAATAATGCGTTTGTATCATTCCAAAAATTTAAAAACTTACGTATGTCGCTTGAAATAATGCTACACACGCGACGAGGACACTAAAGCAGAACTGTGTCATTACAACGGAACTCATAGTGCTCTCCAAGTCCTTGACGAACCTGGAAAGAGAAAAAGGTAGATTTAATTGAACGAAACATTAATTAAGGCAGTGGTACGTCCAATTTTAAATTGTAACTAACTGCGCAGTGAAGGCGTTTGTAATGTAGCCACATAAAGACCTGAACCTATTTCACTTTAAACAAATACCGTGACCATTAACTTCTGTTAGAGTTATCAGCAATTTACATTTGAAAACATCTTCAGTAATTTGTAGGAGACCACCTGTCAAAATTTAAGTTGTTAGTAAGATTACAATGTCTTTTTTAGTTCTTTACTATTCTCAGTTAAATGTATATGGCCAACGGCCTTGCCAAAGAGTTACACCATTCCCATCAGATCACCGAAGTTGAGTGCTGTCGGGCTTGGCTAACATTCGGATGGGTCACTGTCCGAGTCTGCCAAGCGCTGTTGGCAAGTGGGAAGCACTCAGCCCTTGTGAGGCCAATACAGGAGCCACTTGACTGAGAAGTAGCGACACCGACCACAAAAAAAAAAAAAAACAACAATGGCCGGGAGAGTAGTGTACTGACGACATGCTCCTCCGTATCCACGTCTGGTGACGCCCATGGGATGAGAATGAAACGACGGCCGGTCGGTACCGTTGCGACAGCGTTTGTCTGTTTTTTTCCCCTTTTTTCGTTTAACGCATATTGCAAATAGGAGGGCGTGACGAAAAGGAATTTTTTAATGTGAAAACTCTTAATACTTTTTAAATAACTTTAATAACATTCTACATTTTTATTTTTCATATCGACATTTTTTCAGCCTTCTGCCGCTAGAACGCTCCGAATTGTAGGGTTTAACATGATGGTGTGTAACAAAACTGCATCGATAGGTGAGAAACGGAGTAACAAAACTGTATCGACGTGTGAGAAACGGCACTCTGTAATTAGAAATCTGAAAACATGAATTCGAAAAGACCGTCCACAGATGGAGAATCGTGTCCTTCAGCATGACAACGCCAGATCACACATGAGTAATGCGATGTATGCAACAATTTCTGTTTTATTTACTACGTAAAAAAAATTGGGGGCATTGTTCTTCATAATGGCCTCGCAAACTGCCAGTAAACATATTTAAGTCATTCTGTTAAAACAGAGGACGAACACGAAATAGCGTATTTCTATTATGTTTCGTTTAAAATTACATACAAAGTGAAAGAACTTATTTGGGTGAAACCATAACACTGCACTGCATTTCATATCTCGTAGTCGAAACCTGTACATTGCAGTTTACATAGCCTAAATAATCTAAATGTTTACACGATCATCGTGTAAAAATTTGTCGGAAGTTGGTTAAGCACTTTTCAGTATTTTTTTGCAAACGTGGTTGTTGTAATGCATAATTGTTTATTATATGTATGTAATATATATTGAAAAATATGTAATCTGTCTCTGTTCAAAAGTTCATTAATGTCCCGTGAAATAATTTAATGTAAATTGACTATATAGAGTCGGTGTCCGTCCAAATATTCATTGGAGTATCGTGAAAATTAGAAATAAATCGCTCAATAACTTTTCGAGATTTTTGGTAACAACGTTAACCAACCGTGCTGTCTTTACATATAGGCTGTATGTTTTAATCTGAGACAGCCAAATATTTCGAATCGAGTCATTATACGAAAAAAAAGTTGTAGGTGAAAAGTTATATTGAGACATGTGTCTGTGTTACAACTGGGCACCGCAATCCAACCTTCCTCTGTGAGGAGGGACCAGCTTCGTGTTTCAAATGTGAACCCCACCCCTCTCCCCTTTTTTATTGCATTTCGGATTCTACCCCAAAAAAATATGTACGCTTTACTCAAACCATTGCCCATTTCAGTCTACTTTTCATTTACGATGTAAATATAAATTTTTTTTCTATGTTGGTTGATGCTGATGTTCAGACATTACTCAAGTGTTGCAAATGTGATTGTAAAGTACAAATAACATGGATAGAAATCGGTATTTCTGACCATAAAGCTATTTGTATGGTAGTGCAATTTTCTCATCCGTATGGGGTTGAGTGCGGCGAGTTCCCAAACCATCGGAATGCTTCATATCAGTGGTCGCACTACAACTCAGCCATCAGGGCTACCGATTTCGGTGTGTGCTTCCATCCTACCTCCATAACTTTCACGCTGCCTACCGGCAGAATACAAACAAAATCCTTTCTAATGAAATAAAATATCCGTGAAGTGATAGTGACAGGCGCACTTGTCATGGATAATCACTGAAATGAAGCATTCTATGGTGACAGAAAAGGCGACTCATCGATATTAAGCATCCTTATTGGATCATTGAACTATTACATCCACGTCCTTGATCCTGGAATACGCTGAACGTAGTCTCTCACCAGACATTGAAACGGTTAACGCTACTGTACTGTACAGTCGAATCTGTAAAACTAAAGTAAATTTAGAGCGCAATATCAACCGTCAGGGCCCAAAAAGACACATTTACGTCCTAAATGAAATACGGAATCATCTTCGGCGAATCTTAACTGCAAAAACAGGCACATTTGATACATGTCCAATATGGCGCCAACTACCACGAATGGACAACAATGATTTGAGTAAACGGTACGTATTTTTTGGCTCAGAATCCGAATTTAAAATAAAAGTCGGGCGTCCCCATTCGAAAATAAGAAATTAGTTCCGCCCGTGCAACAGAGGTGGTCATGAAGTGGCCACTTGTAGCACAGGTAGATGTCCACTTTGCTCATATTAACTTTTCACCTATAGCATTTTTTTTCGTACGATACGTCGTTTTCGAGATATTTAGTAGTCTCAAGTTAAAACAAGCGCCATCTACATACTCGCTGTTCCAGAAACTTCCAGGACAGGTTTTTTTAAACAGAAAATTGCACTTACCAAGTAACAATCCTAGCCCCTATCGAAGTAGTCCCATCTACACACAGTTGCCAAAGTTATTGGTCTGAAGGCAAGAGGTCGGGCGAACACGCCGGATGTCAGATGGCAAGAGCAGAATGCCTAGTCAGATACTCAGTAATACACTACTGGCCATTAAAACAGCTACACCAAGAAGAAACGCAGTTCATAAACGGGTATTCATTGGACAAATACATTATACTAGAACTGACATGTGATTACATTTTCACGCAATTTGGGTGCATAGATCCTGAGAAATCAGTCCCCAGAACAACCACCTCCGGCCGGTAATAACGGCCTTGATACACCTAGGAACTGAGTCAAACAGAAGTTGGATAGCGTGTACAGGTACAGCTGCCCATGCAGCTTCAACACGATACCACAGTTCATCAAGAGTAGTGACTGGCGTATTGTGACGAGCCAGTTTCTCGGCCACCATTGACCAGACGTTTTCAGTTGGTGAGAGATCTGGAAAATGTGCTGGCCAGGGCAGCAGTCGATAATTTTCTGTATCCAGAAAGGTCTGTACAGGACCTGCAACATGCGGTCGTGGGTTATCCTGCTGAAATGTAGGGTTTCGCAGGGATCGAATGAAGGGCAGAGCCACGGGTCGTAACACATCTGAAATGTAACGTCCAATGTTCAAAGTGAGGTCAATGCGAACAAGAGGTGACTGAGACGTGTAACCAATGGCACCCCATACCATCACGCCGGGTGGTACACCAGTATGGCGATGACGAATACAAGCTTCCAATATGCGTTCACCGCGATGTCGCCAAACACGGATGCGACCATCATGATGCTGTAAACAGAACCTGGATTCATCCGAAAAAATGACGTTTTACCATTTGTGCTCCCAGGTTCGTCGTTGAGTACACCATCGCAGGGGCCCCTCTCTGTGAAGTAGCGTCAAGGGTAACCGCAGCCATGGTCTCCGAACTGATAGTCCATGCTGCTGAAAACGTCGTCGAACTGTTCGTGCAGATGGTTGTTGTCTAGTAAACGTACCTCTCTGTTGCCTCAGGCATCGAGACGTGGCTGCACAATCCGTTACAGCCGTGCGGATAAGATGCCTCTCATCTCGACTGCTAGTGATCCGAGGCCGTTGGGATCCAGCACGGCGTTCAGTATTACCCTCCTGAACCGACCGATTCCATATTTTGCTAACAGTTATTGGATCTGGACCAACGCGAGCAGCAATGTCGCGATACGATAAACCGCAATCGCGATATGCTACAATCCGACCTTCATCAAAGTCGGAAACGTGATGGTACGCCTTTCTCCTCCTTACACGAGGCATCACAACAACGTTTCACCAGGCAACGCCGGTCAACTGCTGTTTGTGTATGAGAAATCGGTGGGATACTTTTCTCATGTCAGCACGTTGTAGGTGTCGGCACCGGTGCCAACCTTGTGTGAATGCTCTGAAAAGCTTATCATTCGCATATCACTGCGTCGTCTTTCTGCCGGTTAAATTTCGCGTCTGTAGAACGTCATTTTCGTGGTGTAGCAATTATAATGGCCAGTAGTGTAGTTAAACCAGTACGGTGTTTTGTACTCTGATGCAATAAGAACCGATTCCGAAAACATCACTAATCGGGGCGATGACATCGAATTGCTTGGCGCAAACGTTTTAAATCTTCCTAATAAAAACTATGGTTTATTGACTGATCTGTAAGAACATACTCGTGGTGAATTATTCCTTTACTGTCAAAGATAGCGTTCAACATTGTCTTTCTTCTAAAAGATTGTCGTTTGACTTTTTCCGAGGCAGTGATCGAGGACTCCGCCATTCAGCACTTTGACACTTTGTGTGAGGCTCATGCTGGTGGCACAAACTTTCACACCAGGAGCAATCTTACACAGAAATGTAGGGTCACATCTGGTTCTATCCATTCGTTCAGCAAAAAGCCTTTGTGTTCCCTGTTTCTGTATGTCTGTTAGCATATGAGGGACATGTTTTGCATTATGTACCTGTTGCCGTATATCATGACGCACACCACAATTCACGTTAAGTTCTTCTGTACATACAATAACATGACGGCCTTCTTGTAAATAACTGCTTTACACGCTCCACTTTGGCGTCAGTGTGTGCTGTAGACGGGCGACCAGCTCTGCCATCATTTTGGATTGAATCTCTCACTGCCTTTGTGCCATTCGAAAACACAACTTCTTGATAGAGCATCGCCTGGGTACGTTTACTTAACCATTGTCGAAGTTTCACTAGGGGTTTTTCCCGAGCTCAACACAGAACTGAATGTTCATTCTTTGCTCCCATTGTGTCACAGTAACTAATGCGCCGAGCACCCGAACAATGTGTTGCTAAGCACAGCGCTGCCACATAGTGAATCTGCCCGGAAACATGGCCAAGGCCAGTTCAAGGACGCACACGTATCAGGTAACATAAAAACTACATTCGTTCTTTTTTAGTACTTCAAACTCAGAAATAAAAAGCTGTCCTGGAAGTTTTATAACAGAGGGAGTAACTTACAGCTTGCAAGTACGTGTGGTGATCAAAATGAATAATGTTCCCAGGGGTATGTTGACAGATCGTAGTGTTTCCTTGGAGCCATTACATACTGAAACATGAGAGGGACTGGTAGTCCTGTCCAAGACGCAAATACCTGTCCACTTACCTTTCTGAGCAGTGGTTCAGTGTTTGGTATTCTGTATTCCGTCTGCAAACAGACGTATGGAACCTCTTATGTTAACCATCAATAATTTTATCTAATGAGTCAAATCATAATCACGCCTTGCTTAATAGCTTAGTGAATGAACTTAGGAATGCAGTAGAGCAACATTCGGCCATCCTTGGTAATTTTCCGGAACTATGTGATCGCAGATGTCTACACATGGCTCATGCTTGCATTAATTTTGGGCCGGTGATATGTTGGCGGTGTGCTGGGACTAAGTAGAGTCCCATTTGTGTTCCATCGGTTTTAAACCAGGCAAATTTGGTAGCTGATGTATATTTATTTATTGCTTCTCAAACCACTGTAAACAGATCCTAGCCTTTGACAGGGGCAGCTAACCACTAGAAAACGCCATCGACGTCAGGTGAGGCATCAAGCATGAAGGGGCGAAGGGTATCAGCAATGAAGCCCACATAGTCGATAGTAGTCAACGGCAATCATGACGCCTTCGATTAACGTTGCATTTCTCATGGAAACTCAGGTGACTATTCCCCCAGAGAATAATACTTCTACCAAGAGCCTGCATATTTGGGTATGGTGTATGTTTCGATTAGCTGTTCGTGTAATGGCGGCACATCTATACACGACTTGTACTGACAAGAAAGGTGATTTGCATTCAGGTGACATGATTTCACAGATTAATGGTCCAGCCACAATGACCTCTGCAGTCATAATCCACAGTTGCCATTGGGTCGAAAGGGAAACACAAAGGGGAAGTTTGGCGAGAAGCCACAGGTCGAGTAATGAGCGCTGAATGGAGTACTCCAAAACATTAGTGACTCCACCAACATTGTACTCCATCTTCAGATCTGCCACAGATTGCTGCCTAACCTAATTTACAGAGTGGTAAATGGTTTGAACTCCATGTTCAGTAATTATAAGTGGACTTCCAAAAGCTGTTCACCTACTTGTACCTCCTTCAGTTACTTTGTACCAAAGTCCTGACAGTAGCAAGATAACAGCAGACCAGTTTTGCCATTTCCGAGATCCTCGATCCCAGGTGCTGGGTCATAATAAGCTTCTCTTTGTCAATCTCACTAATGTTCGCGGATTTTCCAATATAAGGTCCGTATGGTAGCAGGAATGATTCCCCCATCATTTCTGCTCCAATTATACACAACTGGCCATTTAAATTGCTACACCAAGAAGAAATGCAGATGATAAACGGGTATTCATTGGACAAATATATTATACTAGATCTGACATGTAATCACAATTTCACGCGATTCGGGTGCATATATCCTGAGAAATCAGTACCCAGAACAACCACCTCTGGCCGTAATAACGGCCTTGATACGTCTGGGCATTGCGTCAAACAGAGCTTGGATGGCGTGTACAGGTACAGCTGCCCATGCAGCTTCAACACGATATCACGGTTCTTCAAAAGTAGTGCCTGGCGTGTTGTGACGAGCCAGTTGCTCGGCCACCACTGACCAGACGTTTTCAATTGGTGAGGGATCTGGAGAATGTGCTGGCCAGGGCAACAGTCGAACATTTTCTGTATCCAGAAAGGCCCGTACAGGACCTGCAATATGCGGTCGTGCTTTATCCTGCTGAAATGTACGATTTCGCAGGGATCGAATGAAGGGTAGAGCCACGGGTCGTAAACATCTGAAATGTAACGTCCACTGTTCAAAGTGCCGTCAATGCGAACAAGAGGTGACCGAGACGTGTAACCAATGGCACCCCATACCATCACGCCAGGTGATCTACATCTACATCTCCATTTACACTCCGCAAGCCACCCTGTTCCAGTTGCGTACGGTTCGCGGGAAGAACGACTGCCAGAAAGCCTCCGTGTGCGTTCGAATCTCTCCCATTTTACATTCGTGATCTCCTCGGAAGGTAAAAGTAGGGGGAAGCTATATATTCGATAACTCATCCAGAAACGCACCAGCTCGAAACCTGGACTGCAAGCTACACCGCATGCAGAGCGCCTCTCTTGCTGAGTCTGCCACTTGAGTTTGCTAAACATCTCCGTAAAGCTATCACGCTTACCAAATAACCCTGTGACGAAACGCGCCGATCTTCTTTGGATCTTCTCTATCTCCTCTGTCAACCCCACCTGGTACGGATCCCATACTGATGAGCAATTCTCAAGTATAGGTCGAATGAGTGTTTTGTAAGCCACCTCTCTTGTTGATGAACTACATTTTCTAAGGACTCTCCCAATGAATCTCAACCTCGCACCCGCCTTACCAACAGTTAATTTTATATGATCATTCCACTTCAAATCGTTCCGTACGCATACTCCCAGATATTTTACAGAAGTAACGGCTACCAGTGTTTGTTCCGCTATCATATGATCATACAATAAAGGATCCTTCTTTCTATGTATTCGCAATACATTACATTTTCCTATGTTAAGGGTCAGTTGCCACTCCCTGCACCAAGTGTCTATCCGCTGCAGTTTGGCGATGACGAATACACGCTTCCAACGTGCGTTCACCGCGTGGTCGCCAAACACGGATGCGACCGTCATGATGCTGTAAACAGAACCTGGATTCATCCGAAAAAATGACGTTTGGCCATTCGTGCACCCAGGTTCGTCGTTGAGTACACCATCGCAGGCGCTCTTGTCTGTGATGCAGCGTCACGGGTAAACGCAGCCATGGTCTCCGAGCTGATAGTCCATGCTGCTGCAAACGTCGTCGAACTGTTCGTGCAGATGGTTGTAGTCTTGCAAACTTCCCCATCTGTTGACTCAGAGATCGAGACATGGCTGCTTGATCCGTTACAGCCATGCAGATAAGATGCCTGTCATCTGGACCGCTAGTGATACGAGGCCGCTGGGATCCAGTACGGCGTTCCGTATTATCCTCCTGAACCCACCGATTCCATACTCTGATAACAGTCATTGGATCTGGACCAACGTGAGCAGCTATGTCGCGATACGATAAACCGCAATCACGATTGGGTACTATCCGAGCTTTATCGAAAGCGCGAAACGTGATGGTACGCATTTCTCCTCCTTACACGAGGCATCACAACAACGTTTCACCAGGCAACGCCGGTCAACTGCTGTTTGTGTATGTCGGTTAAATTTCGCGTCTGTAGGTCGTCATCTTCGTAGTGTAGCAATTTTAATGGCCAGTAGTGTATAAACTAAATAATGAGAAGTATCCAGACACACCCACTGCATTGCAGTAGTGAAGACTAGGTGTCAAGAGACGTATACCCATCAGTATAAACTGAGGCTGGGAGGATTCTCCTACCGCCGACCGGGTGGCCGAGCGGTTCTAGGCGCTACAGTCGGGAACCGCGCGGCCACTATGGTCACAGGTTCGAATCCTGCCTCGGGCATGGGTTTGTGTGATGTCCTTAGTTTAGTTAGGTTTAAGTAGTTGTAGGTTCTAGGGGAACGATTACCTCAGATGATAAGTCTCATAGTGCTCAGAGCCATTTGAACTATTTTAGTATTCTGCTACGAGCAAAGCAGCAGTAAGAGCAGGATGGGTTGGCCGGGACATGTCATTGACTCCGAACATGCACTAGTCATTGGATGTCAACCGAGTAACAAATTCATGAGGGACTTTTCAGTCCTACAGCTGCGCAGGTCGACTGTTGGTGATGTGATTCTCAAGTGAAAATGCGAGGGAACGACCACCGCTGGACGAAGACCAGGCAGACCTCAGTTAATGACTAATAGGGACCATATACCACTGTGGAAGGTGATTGTCAGAAATGCCCTGAAATCATCGAAAGGAATCACTCATGAGTCCAAACAGATACCAGCTGTTCAGGTAGCGCAATGACTGTGCATCACGAGTTAAAAAGAATGGGGTACAGTAGTCGAGCATGTCCTCAGAAGCTACACTTCCTGTTGTCAATGCTAAGCAACGCTCGAGATGGTATAAAGTCGACGCCACTTCACAATGATTTTAAGTGGTGCAACACGATGGAACCTGTGACTATTCGATGAAAGGGTTTTGGTTTTGTGAATGTCTGGATAATACTACCTACCATCATGTGTAGTACTAACAGTGAAGTGCAGAGAAGGTGGTGTTATGATATAAGGGTGCTTCTCGTGGATGAGGAAAGATACGAACCTATTTTGCATGATCTGTGTACTGTGTATAATAGAGGAACGATTCGGAACGATGACTGATTTTATCAGCATAACGATGGACTCTGTCGTAGAGCAGCTTCTCTGAGGAAATAGTTGGCGGAGACATCAGTAATGACATGGACAGGCCTGCCACTCTCCCTACCTGAACCGAACTGAACACTGTGGGTAAGCTACAACGTCGATTTCGCACCAGATTCAAGTGTCCAAAAACGGAACCCTCTTTGGTTTCGGCTCTTGATGAAGAACGGGCTGCAATTCCTCCACAGACAACTTCATTGAAATTATCTACCGCAGAATTCAAGCCGTCATAAAGGCGAAGGGTGGACGCACCTTATTTCAAGATTCACTAACAGATGTCTGTATACTTTCGATCAGTTATCTTACTTTCCTTATTGCGTGAAGTGCTAGCAATGCGACGGGACATCGTTCTGTCTCGCGGCGGATAGTGGTCACATTGTGTTGGCTCCTCATTTAGTAAAAGCGCTGTAACATTCTCTTCGAGTACTTGCGAAGCCACAGTATGTGATCAAAAGTATCCGTAAATCCGGCTTAATATGACTTAGAAGTTCGTGGCGTCTTCAATCGGTAATGCTGGAATTCAATATGGTGTTGTCCCACCCTTAGCCTTGATGACAGCTTCCACTCTCGCAGGCATACGCTAAGTCAGGTGCTGGAAGATTTCTTGGAGAATGGCAAACCGTTCTTCACAGAGTGCTGCACTGAGGAGAGGTATCCATGTCGGTCGGTGAGGCCTGGCACGAAGTCGGCGTTCCAAAACATCCCAAAGCTGTTCTATAGGATTCAGGTCAGGATGCTGTGCAGGCCAGTCAATTAAAGGTATGTTATTGTCATGTAACCACTCCATCACAGGCCGTGCATTATGTGTGTGTGTGAAATCTTATAGGACTTAACAGCTTAAGTCGTCAGTTCCTAAGCTTACACAATACTTAACCTAAATTATCCTAAGGGCAAACACACACATCCATGCCCGAGGGAGGACTCGAACCTCCGCCGGGACCAGCCGTGCATTTTGAAAATGTGCTCTTCAACAGTGCTGTGACAGTGTTACGCAAAAAAAAGGGGGTGCAAGTGCCCTCCATGAAAAACTCGCCCACACCACGACACCACCGCCTCCGAATTCTACTGTTGGCACTACATACGCTAGCAGATGACGTTCACCGGGCATTCGCCATACCCACACCCTGCCATCGGATCGCTACACTGTGTACTGTGATTCGTCATTTCAATCAATGTTTTTGAACTGTTCAATCGTCCACTGTTTACGCTCTTAACACCTAGCGAGGATCGTTTGGCATTTACCGGCGTGATTGGTGGCTTATGAGCAGCCGCTCGACCATGAAATCCAAGTTTTCTCATCTCCCACCTAACTGTCATAGTACTTGCAGTGGATCCTCATGCAGTTTGGAATTCCCGTGTGATGGTCTGGATAGGTGTCTGCGTATTACACAATACGACCCTCTTCAGCTGACGGCGGCCTCAGTCAGCCAACAGTCAAAGTCGGCCTGTACGCTTTTATGCTGTACATGTCCCTTCACGTTTCCAGTCCACTATCACATCAGAAACAGTGGACCTAGGGATGTTTGGGAGTGTGAAAATCTCGCGTATAGACTTATGACGCAAGTGACACCCTGTCACCTGACGAAATTAGAAGTCCATGAGTTCCGCGGAGCGCCCCATTCTGCTCTGTCAAGATGTTTAATGACTACTGAGGTCGCTGATTTGGAGTACTTGGCAGTAGGTGGCAGCACAATGCACCTAATATGAAAAACCTATGTTTTTCGTATAGTTTTGACCACGTAGTGTACTTACGCGTCAGATGATTTTTAAGCCGCTATGTGCGAATCTGGAATGTTAAGGATTCTAAACTTCTCCACATACAATTGCACAGTGAAGTAACCGAATTGCAAACAATGGAGTGTACACTGACGTGATTACGACCAGGTACTAAAATGCGTGTTGGACGACTTCTGGAACTCAATAAGGCAATAATTCTGCGTGTCTTGCGTTCAACAGCTGCTTATTGTTTTCCAGAGTTCTGAGGTACCAGACGCCTACACACAAGTCACACGCTTCCCGTAATCAACGAACGATTGGTTTGTCGGCTCGGAGCTGGCACCCAATCGCGTCCCATTTGTGTGTCATCGGATTTAGAAAAGCTGAATTTGATGGCCAAGACATCAAGGTGGATTCACAATCATTCTCCTCAAACGACTGCAGAATGATTCTGACCTTCTGAGACGGACAGTTATCCTGCTGGAAGATGCCATCTCTTTTGACGAAGACGTCAAGCATAACGGGCTACAGATGGTGCCTAATATTGTTCACGTAGCCTGGAGCTGTTATGGTGTCATCGATTACTACTGCAGGTTCCGTGGAAGCCCAGGTGAATGTCCCCCACAACATAATACTGCTCAAATGGTTCAAATGGCTCTGAGCACTATGGGACTTAACTTCTGAGGTCATCAGTCCCATAGAACTTAAACCTATCTAACGTAAGGACATCACACACATCCATGCCCGAGGCAGGATTCGAACCTGCAACCGTAGTGGACGCGCGGTTCCAGACTGTAGCGCCTAGAACCGCTCGGCCACCCCAGCCGCTTAATACTGCTCCCACCGGTCTGTAGCCGTGACAAGCTGCATGTTTCAAGCAGCCGGTCGCCTCGATGAGAGCGTATCTGGACGCGACCATCAACGTGGTTTACCAATAAATGAGGTTCATCCGACCAGGCGACAAAATTCCATTGAAACGTGGTCCGATCACGATGATTTAGTACCCACTGTAATCTTAACTGACGCTGTTATTGTACCAGCATGGGATGACGTGTAGGGGTCCTCTGCTGCGGGAAACCAAGTTCCTCACTGTCCTCTGAAAGGTGTGCTTCCAAAAGATTTGTGCTTGCACCAGAAATGTACTCTGTCTTCAGATCTGTCACAGACCGTCGCTTATCCTTATTTAGAGATTCGGCAAGCCTTCGATAACTGTCTTCTGTAATGTGGCATGGACGTCCAACCTCTTGTCGCCTACGATTGATTTCAGCCTTCTTCAACCACTTACCACAAATGCTCACGTCAGTACGACGCGAACAGCCGACCAGCTTCGCTGTTTCCGAGATGCTCGGTTAAGTCGACTGATTTCCGCACTGGCGCCACTTATCATCGCTACAATAATTCCCCATTCGTGTCTGCTCCGCCCGAATACTTCTGTCATCGTGTCACGTGCCTTCAACGCCGCCAGGCAGCACACAACCTGGCGGAGAGCAGTGGTCTTAATGTTTCATCTAATCAGTGTGCACGCCTTGTGGATACTTATTCCGAGGTCGTGTCTATTGCCGACCATGCCATGGGTCTTCTTCTTGACACAAGATTTATGTTTTGTAATAAATACAAGGATGATGTTCCCACATCCACAGAACGCTTGAGGATTAGCACATGCTCGAAACTAGCTACCGGTACTTAGTAAAGTATCTGTTTTAACTAACACATGAATCAAAATATGTCGTCATTTTTACTGCTTACGACGTATCGTATGTCAAAAACGAACTACATTTCACGCGGTTGTTGTATTCGGTAGCTTCCGTCTGTTTTGTCGCAAGATCGTACCAAACTGTTGAGGTCATCGGTCCCTAGCCGCGCGGGATTAGCCGAGTGGTCAAAACGCTGCAGTCATGGACTGTGCGGCTGGTCCCGGCGGAGGTTCGATCCTCCCTGGGCACGGGTGTGTTTGTGTGTGTTTGTCCTTAGGATAATTTAGGTTATGTAGTGTGTAAGCTCAGGGACTGATGACCTTAGCAGTTAAGTCCCATAAGATTTCAAACACATCTGAACATTTTCATCGGTCCCTAGACTTACACACTACTTAAACTAACTTACACTAACTTATGCTAAGAAGAACACACACACCCATCCCCTCCAGCAGGAGGGGCCGCGCAGTCCGTGACAAGGCGCCTCAAACCCTGCGGCCACTCCACACAGCCTATTGTTCTCTCGAGGAATTTTATAATACGTACTCGAGCTTAATGTTTGCTGTAGGGTCCTTACTGTTTTTTATTGTAAGGAATCCAAAGGCCATCTGAAATTTGAGATAATACGAAGGGTACCCGTGGTGTAGGGGTAGCGTCTTCGGTCCCGGGTTCGTTCCCCGCCACTGCCTAAATTTTGATAAATAATCAGCATTGGCGGCCGAAGACTTCCGGCATACGAAGTCAGCCTCATTCTGCCAACGGCCTTGTCAAAGGGGGCGGAGAAGCGGATAGAGGTTCAGGGCACTCTCTTGTCCTAGGAGTGGGAAATTGCCCCTAAAGGCGGAAGAATCAGCAATGATCAACGACATGAGGATGCAGAAGGCAATGGAAACCACTGCATTAAAGACACGTAACGTGTATCCACAGGACATGTGGCCTGTAATTGAAGAAGTGTCATGATGATTTCTCCATTGGCAAAAGATTCCGGAATAGTCCCCCATTCGGATCTCCGGGAGGGGACTGCCAAGGGGGAGGTTACCATGAGAAAAAGATTGAATAATCTACGAAAGGATAACGTTCTACGAGTCTGGGCGTGGAATGTCAGAAGCTTGAACGTGGTAGGGAAACTAGAAAATCTGAAAAGGGAAATGCAAAGGCTCAATCTAGATATAGTAGAGGTCAGTGAATTGAAGTGGAAGGAAGACAAGGATTTCTGGTCAGATGAGTATCGGGTAATATCAACAACAGCAGAAAATGGTATAACAGGTGTAGGATTCGTTATGATAGGAAGGTAGGGCAGAGGGTGTGTTACTGTGAACAGTTCAGTGGCCGGGTTGTTCTAATCAGAATCGACAGCAGACCAACATCGACAACGATAGTTCAGGTATACATGCCGACGTCGCAAGCTGAAGATGAACAGATAGAGAAAGTGTATGAGGATATGTAAAGGGTAATGCAGTATGTAAAGGGGGACGAAAATCTAATAGTCATGGGCGACTGGAATGCAGTTGTAGGGGAAGGAGTAGAAGAAAAAGTTACAGGAGAATATGGGCTTGGGACTAGGAATGAAAGAGGAGAATGACTAATCGAGTTCTGTAACAAGTTCCAGCTAGTAATAGCGAATACCTTGTTCAAGAATCACAAGAGGAGGAGGTATACTTGGAAAAAGCCGGGAGATACGGGAAGATTTCTATTAGATTACATCATGGTCAGACAGAGATTCCGAAATCAGATACTGGATTGTAAGGCGTACCCAGGAGCAGATATAGACTCAGATCACAATATAGTAGTGATGAAGAGTAGGCTGAAGTTCAAGACATTAGTCAGGAAGAATCAATACGCAAAGAAGTGGGATACGGAAGTACTAACGAATGACGAGATACGTTTGAAGTTCTCTAACGCTATAGGTACAGCAATAAGGAATAGCACAGTAGGCAGTACAGTTGAAGAGGAATGGACATCTCTAAAAGGGGCCATCACCAAAGTTGGGAAGGAAAACATAGGTACAAAGAAGGTAGCTGCGAATAAGCCATACTGCAGTTGATTAATGAAAGGAGGGAGTACAAACATGTTCCGAGAAAATCAAGAATACAGAAATACAAGTCGCTGAGGAATGAAATAAATAGGAAGTGCAGGGAAGCTAAGACGAAATGGCTGCAGGAAAAATGTGAAGACATCGAAAAAGATATGATTGTCGGAAGGACAGACTCAGCATACAGGAAAGTCAAAACAACCTTTCGTGACATTGAAAGCAACGGTGGTAACATTAAGAGTGCAACGGAAATTCCACTGTTAAATGCAGAGGAAAGAGCGAATAGGAGGAAAGAGTTTCTCCATTTCTCGGCAAACTTCTATAACCTACAATCATCTGAACCTGCTAACAATATACGCGACATACAAGCAAACTTAGGGACCGATGACCAGGCAATTTGGTTCCTTCCCCCCCTCTTTTAAAGCAACCAATACATACAAACCTCTTTCCAGTATGACGATTCTCTGATGTCTTATGATGGCTTCTGTTAGACAGTCCCTTCTATTATTCAAGTTGACGGTACATTGGGTGACTTACGTATCAGTGATGACGAAACGATGAAGGGGAACCAGAACACGCCATGTGAGAAAATCTCCTCCCGAGCCGAAAATAAAACCCGTGCCATGGTGCATTTTATATCCTCTTCGCTACTGACCATTAGCCATTTCTACCAAAACAGCAAAACTGGTCGACTAGTTTTCGCATCTGATTTTCCAATGTAGCTACCCCATCATCGCCTGACTTAAATTCATCACTCTCTACAACACTCGTCTACGTTTAGTAATGTTCAACTTATAACGTATTTTCAAGATACTACCTATGTCTTTTCGTAACTGATCATCGAAACCATTTGCCGTCTCTACCTGGGTTGCAGGGTCGTTGGAAAACTTTAAGGTTTTTGTTGGATACTTCGGAATTTAAATTTCTAGTATAGATTTCTCCTTGCTTGTTGAGAGCGCAAATTGAAAAACTTCTTCCTCAACCACTGTCTCTGTATAATGTCTTTCGATACTGCTGTCTGATGTCTCTACGAGCTGTAGATCAGCGACTGCCTCTGTGTAATGTGCTTCGACTACTGCCGTCTGATTTAACTACATGTGGTAGATAATTTTTTGCTCCCTGTATCTTATTCATGTTGTCTTCACACTTCCAAAAACTGTAGTCTAATTAAAATACACTGCTTTGACATTTTATATTATGGTCATCACTGGATGTCGTGTCACACTTTCCAAATACCAAAAGATTATCGACATATCAGGCAACATAAGAGTGTCAGACAAAGTACTGGTGGGCACCTATAATTCATTCATGGCGTATCACTACGTTTAAACTGTTGAAAGAGGTTGCGGACCAATATGTCAAGAACACAAAGCTAATTTACTCTCAAGTTTAGTGAAGTGCACTCGTATCCATTTCTGTTCAATGAGTGCTAGTTATGTGTCTCTGTACCGAGACAATATTTTATGTGGCATTAAAACTATGCATTTTGAATAACACTTCTTCGTTTGTAGTCATTCTTAACACACAACGACTGTTGGAAAAGAATTATTATGGAGTGTTCAAATTGTCGTGCTTACTACCGATAAGATTAACAGTGCTTATTAAGATACGTGCGAGAGAAACTATCCAGTTTATGCAACGTACCTGAGAATTGTCTGGTGGCTTTCGATACAAAGGCACAAATTTTCGTACATTATATCGGAAATATTGCCGTTCACGGATCTGCCCTCATCTTCTACCTTTACTTCGTAGCTCTCCGCCTTCAGATTGACAATGCGCAGTGTAAGTATCTGCAGCTGCGCAGCCACGAGAATCATGACGGCGACGAAGAGCAGGTCGACGCCGAAACTCAGCTGACTCGTCCACGCCCCTATCACGCACTGGACGGCGTACGACAGCGCGTAGTAGTGGGTGTTGTTGTCCCAGGCGTGCTGAGCGAACGGCAGGCGCCGTCCCTCCCGGCGCGCCACGATCGGCATGGGGAACCACACGAAACACTGCGAGAACATGAAGAGCAGCATGCCCATGGTGAGGCGGAACGCACGCCTCTGGGAGCAGCGGTGGATGTCGGCCAAACCAGGGTCCGCGGAGCAGGCTCCCCTCTGCAGAGACATCAGCGTGTCCACGCGTCGGGCCAGCGCGTAGTACTGCCGCTGGTTGTGCATAAAGAAGGCCATCTTGACGGTGCCGCAGCCGATTGTGAAGGTACTGGTAAGAACCAGCGTCGTCTCTTCCATGTCTCCCCAGCAGTAGTAAAGGGCCAGCGAGCTCTCCACTGCATTCCAGACGCCCAATACCAGCCCCACAAAGCCGTACAGTTCAAACATCCAGGAACCAGGAAGAGGCCACACTCCACATAACCACAGATGGCGGATGTTCAGTTTGAGGATAGACTGTCCACTTGCCGTCCACGACAGTGGCAGTTCCATATCCTCTGGTACTCCTCTCGCCATCTAGCTTCGTTATCAGTTCCCGATGACGGCTCTTTCACTTTCTACGACTTCTTCCCCGAAGAAGCACGCGGAAAACCCGCTACTTTGCACTCCTAATAAACTAACGCATCAGGACAGATGAACAAATGAAAGCTACTCTGAGCTGTTCAGCCTCTTGCAGCCACTAGCATTTGAGCAGTCTTTTATACATGGAGGGAAGCGGTAGAAATAACAGGCTTGTAAATGGGTTTTAAATAATCGAGTATTGCTGCAACATTTAGTGGCTGATTCATTTATGTTCCCCTGCATTTAATCAAGTCTGGATTATATAACATAAACAAACGTAACACGGCAATGCAAATTAAAGATGAAAGTGGACCGTTGGAACATCTGGGAGTAACCGAAACTGATCGATGATGATGATTAACAGTAACGACGTTCTCTCTTCTGTCTAACGGAGGATGTAGTTCTCGTAATGTAATTTATACGAACACCGTACATCTTTATAAAATTCATATACTACTATATGTACATTACTCTACTCCTATTCAGTGATATTTCGGTCATTCAAGCGGAAGACGTCGTCATTTTGCCATGATACTTTTCGGCTTATAACCGTTGAGCCACGTCACAGTGTTTGTACCGAAAATTGGCGCAATGGTGATACGGATATGTTGTCGCTGCATGCACGCCCCAAGTGGAATTTGACGCACTCTGTGGAAAGTTCTTTTACCTAGGGGACGCAGGCACATGCGCAACGTTGACATTGCATGCGCACACTCTATCGAATTGCGGGCCTGCAGAGACAAAATTACGCCTGAAAAACTTCGATAATCATATTAGAGTATTCATGCATGAGAGTTCCAAATCTGACGTCCATCCCTCCATATTTAAGTTAAAATTACTTTCATACGGTAAACCTCTAGTTTATGTCAACGCTGCTGGCCGGTAAAGAGGTCTTTCGTTAACTTCGGTTGCAAAGAAACGAAATCACTGAGAACACTTTCCAAGCAAACGCGCTGCAGTTAGGTCATGTATAGTTATCATCAGTGAGCCCCTTACGACAACTCCCTCCACAGTCGCACTTAGACTCGGCTCAATTCGTAAGAGTATGTGAGCACCATCACAAAACGGATGACAAACCATTCGACAGCTGTACTAACATCTCATTCATGTGGCGTGGAATTGCACAGCATTATAATAATAGATGTACTTTGTTTCATATTCACTAAGAAAGATAAACGTAATGCTGAAGACACTTTAGGCAACAGGAAACGGTGTGTATCGCATTGCGTGACAGTGCGGCATATGATATGTGGGATTGCCTGGATACTCAAAGAGGGAGAAATAAATATAGTAATCCGCCACTCATAGTGTAAAAAAGTCACTGGTCACGATACTTAAATACCTTATTCATTTACAGATAATGATATTTCACACGCCATCTTATCACAAACAGATAAGCAACTAAGAAGTTAATTTTCTATACACAAGTACTCTGTGGAGACTTTACATCGTGTAAAGAAGAAGCTGTTGTTCTTTCCCCAAATATTCATGTTTATGACGAAACATTCCTCTGTCAAATACTAAGGGAAATGCTCCTTTTTTTATTTATTTACAACATGCTCCATTACAATATTTGTGATACTGCATGTATGTATCGTGTATGTGTGTGTTTGTGTGTGTGTGTGTGTGTGTGTATGTGCGTGTGTGCGTGTGTGTGTTTGTGTGTGTGTGTGTGTGTGTGTGTGTGTGTGTGTGTGTGTGTGTGTGCGTGCTTGTGCGAAGTGTAGTATATATTTGTGTTGTATGATGTTGAGAGGATGGTTCAGATGGCCCCTAAGCACTACAGGACTTAACATCTGAGGTCATCAGTCCCCACGTGGGGTTACCGAGAGGGGTTCAAATGGTTCAAATGGCTCTGAGCACTATGGGACCCAACATCTTAGGTCATAAGTCCCCTAGAACTTAGAACTACTTAAACCTAACTAACCTAAGGACATCACACACATGCATGCCCGAGGCAGGATTCGAACCTCCGACCGTATCAGTCCCGCGGTGCCGGACTGCAGCGCCAGAACCGCACGGCCACCGCTTACCGAGAGGGGAAACGATTGTGTTAACCGTATGGCTTTGGTGCATAGTGCTGCATCTTGTAACGGAACATATTAAAGGCTTTGCTGTACCGAAGTATGCGATACCCTCCAAATTCAACTAGTTTAATGAGTATTTATGATTATAGCAAAGGTATTGTGTATGTTAACAATGATTGCATAACATGTCTCCATAAACAGTCAACCCATTAAATTATACTGAATAACTGACCCACACACAAGTTAATATCACTTTGATCACTGATACAGCAAATGTCATCATGTAAAAACACTGAGTTCATCTTAAATAATTAATATGAAGTACGAAAAATAGTGGCCAACTTAGGTATTTTGGATCTCCTTAAATAAAAATCATCCAGTGAAACCTATTTGTTCACTAGGAGCGTTTTCACTCAGTATTCACGTAAACAATCCTATTTTAGACGAAAACCAATGTAATTCTTAATAATTCATGTTATTTACTTATTTATGCAAATTAGAGAAGTCAATTGACAAACTTCTAAAAGACGGCCTTTTTGTAACAAAGAATTATTCTGTCAAGTCAACAAATCTGTCTGTCATTTTAATAACATGTTAAATTATGTCACTCGATGCAAATTAATAACTTTTCTGCACAAATTATGATAACAGATGTACATGTGACTTGTAAACTATATCTCTTTTTAGTAGTTCTTTTACAATGTTATAAATACAAGCAGCAAGAACGGTCGAATAGCAGTCGGAATGTCACTTTGGTAAAGTGTGTTTGTGTGTTATTGTTTGAGGTGGATAAACAATGCAAAGAACATGTAACGGAAGTACTACTTTGTGTTGAGTCATGGTCTTTGGTGGACAGTGGAATTAAGATGGCCACCAGAATAATAAATATTTGAAGTTTACATATTTGTTGGTTTCGCTCGTTCTTTATCACCAAAAGCACCTAAAAAACACGGGACCTCATGTTTTTAACCCTAGACAACCAGATGTAGAGCCAGCATCAGCATCGAGAGACAGCAGCGATCCAGCAAGTAGCAGCGATTACCACAACACAATGCATTTTAATGGCACCAACCTAACATCAAGCTCCGTAAATAGGAGTGAAATAGTGCGATTATAGCAATTAGAAATATCTACGACCAGGCGACCATTACAATCAGCAGCAGAAATTTGAGCAGCATTGGCACCACAGTGACAGAACGAACTATTACAAATCTGTTACTTCAGGGATAGCTCCGAGCCAGACTCTCTGTAGCGTGCAGTCCACTGACTCCGAACCACCGCCATTGGTGACTTCAGTAGTGTCAAGCGAGAGCTTGACACTACTGAAGTCACAGTCATATGTAGGATTGGCCTTATGACCATAATATTTTCAGACTAAGTAAATCAGTACATAAAATAAAATATAAATATTATTTCGCACAGATCTGGATGGTAAATGATTTAATTTGAAAACAAGTGCCTCTGCTTATCAGAGTGGTCAACGTGTCTGACAGCAATACAGTAGACCAAGATTCAGCTCTCGCTACTGACAGGGACTTAGTGGGAGGGCTGGAATGGGTCCACTCACACTCGTGAATACATTTGAGGAAGTACCTCACTAGGAAGTAGCGTCTCTAAAGTATGGGAAGCTGGCAACAACTGTTAGAGCGCTTTGCTGACTCCATGCCCCTCCACACGGAAACCTAATGAAGACATTGGCGGAGGATTACATGGCGGCCGGTCGGCACTACTCCATCAGTGTCGGAAACCAGAGCTCCTAATTTAAAAACCATCAATAATCTCCAGAAAATTACACTGTTCCCATAGTTCATATTTTTTCACCATTCACAACTTACACTACGTTACGCACACAAACACACGCAGACACACGCATTAATACGATATATCAAAAAGGAAGCAGTTCGCTTGTTTTGCATCACAGACCGGCGGCATAAGATTTTACAAAATATGCACTATGTTTTGACGAGATATTTTTATAATTCCAAGTGTTGTTAAAAATATCTTATGATATTTTTTTTAATATTTAGCCCCTATATGTTCTCTTAATAATTCCCTGCTATACCGGATGCACTATTTATAAGGTATGTTTTAACAATTTTTTAAACTATCTTAATTTTATTTGCCTCTTTACTCTCTCTGAGTATTTTTCTGTACAACTTTATTATCGGACACAATTTTTTGTGTTTTCTGTTCATATTTTTCCTTTGAATCTTAGTTCTGTCTAGCTCTTTTCCCATGAATGTGTGCTTCTGTTAGTGTAACAATTTTATTTTGCATAACAGATTGATAGGCACACACGTGATGCTGTTACAGTCCTCAGCTATTTAAACACCTTTTAGTGAGTCCGATTACAATTTATGTTTATTATTTTTATGACTCTCTCCTGTGATTTGAAAGCTGTTGCCTCATAAACTGATAAGATATGACAGTTTCATTAAAACTACTAACATTCAGTGCTGGGATACAACAGCGCATATGCAATGTGGGCGATACCAACTCGGGTATAAAACAGCCCTGCCTATGGGTTCTAAGACGGGAATACTACCTGCAGTAGTATACAGCAAAACACTTCATTCCGTAGCTCTCAGTGCCACGTGAATGTGACTATATTAGCATTAGATTTATTATGACGGGAGTCTAAAGCAGTATACACTTCTATACAGCGTGACGTACGCTATGTGTAAAACTAACTATTTTATTTTATTTGTCACAGTGATTCCACAGTTCAGTGGTTTCCAGTGAGGCTTCAAATTTAAGGATATCCTAAGAATTTTTCTGTCATTCGTGGATTTTTTAACCCCTGGCAAAAGTTCCGAATAATGACTTGGTTCGGAGAAATTGCTATATTTCTCTGGAAGTAAAGAAAAATTACAGCACCTGTAGGATATAAAAAACAGTCTACTGAGCACAAAACTTGGAATCAGAGTAAAACAAAGATTCGCGAATGTGTTGAGGAGAAACATAATTGATTTTGACGACAAAATTAACATCAATAGGTACCGTATAGTAGATCAAGAGAAAGAATTCTGGTACCTTGTAATCAAAAAACGGACGAAGTAAAAGGGATGTAAAAAACAGAATAATACAGGGGAAGGGGACCTTAGAGTGAAATATAGATCTTAATTTAAGATACATCTGACAATGTACTCCTGGAGCACTAAATTATGGCAAGCGCATTATGAACTGTGCGCAAAATTGGATGGAAGTGAATCGAACCGCTGAGAAGTAGCGTTACAGAAGAGTGCTCTTAATTACGTATAATGATTAGATGCGAAATGAAGAAGCAAATGTATTGAATACACTAACTAGAATAAGAGACGAAAAATGGCTCTGAGCAGTATGGGACTTAACTTCTGAGGTCATCAGTCCCTTAGAACTTAGAACTACTTAAACCTAAGTAACCTAAGGACATCACACACATCCATGTCCAAGGCAGGATTCGAACCTGTGACCGTAGCGGTCGCGCGGTTCCAGACTGTAGTGCCTAGAACCGCTCGGCCACCCCGGCCGGCAATAAGAGACGGGAAGACAGGACTTCAGTTAAGAAATGATGTAATAACTTCCGTAACCGTACAGGAAACTGAAGGAGGTTAAACTTCAGTAGGAGACGATCACTGTAAAATATACAGAAATAATTCAGGACATGGTGGAAACGTGCTGTCCTAAGACCAAGAGATTATCACAGGACGTGATTTAGGGCTTGCTTCGTTAGGCAAATTAGGAGGCTCTGTAACGAAACTTGAACTCAAAACATTTGAACGTCGAATATTGTCCGTGAAAGTGACGGAATATTTAACTCGAAAACACGGTTAAGTAAAGTATACTGATTCCCTACTCGCAAGGACTCGTTTTACTACAAATTCTCTGTAATGATCACGTTAGAATTTACTAAACAAAACACAGGAGAATATTAATTACCGAAATATCGAGAATACTTTTGAAGAATGCTCAATCTGTAATATCGCTCAGTGGTATCTACAGAAACAAGTAATCTCACTCATGGGTTTGAGACTGCTGTTATAATACGACTTCCAGAACGTAAACATAGTTTCAGAACTGTAGTCGTATATGTATAAAACTTCCCGTTGTGTATATTTCTTTTACCATTGTTAAATGTGATCTGATTTATTCTAATTGGTCGGAGCACGCTAATGGCGGGCGCCCCAGATCACACTATTTATTAAGTACAAAATAAAAGTATAGTCACTGCGCATGCATATGTCGAAGCACATACCACAAAAGATACATAATAAAGTTTAAAATAGCAAAACTACATTTACTCCAAGGCAAATCTTGTGTGTATGATTCCCTAAAAAAAAAAAAAAAAAAAAAAAAAAAAAAACACTTAAAGTGAACGCATCTGTTTCCTAAATATTTTCTGAGAGATAGAGAAAGAGAGATAGATAGACGGAGTCAACTTTACTTCAAATGCCTTAACTGTTACCTGGGAAACGATTTACGAAATCATCTGCTGTTCGGTGGCGGTGGCGGCGAAGTCGGAGTAGAGATCTGCTCTTGACAGACAGCAACTATAGCATCGTCTTATTTGGTACATGATCCTGTCGGCGGTAACACTATTCCTTTCTCGTCTCGCTTCATGCACAGCATGATCGAAAGTAGCTGGCAGTCTTATATATATATATATATATCGAAGTTCGTATTTCTGTAAGACAACGTTTCTGACACACTTGATTGCGTTGTGAATGGCAAATAGAAAAAACGGATTAACTGGTTTTGTAGCGGCTGTTAGTATTTTAGTGAGTGTGTATCCTCATTATCAGTTTTGTAACTCAGGCCACAGCAACTACCGCTCAAAACACTTTAAAACTTACTTTGCACGATGACCGCGTCAATATTAAGTATATGCCGCACTCGGAAAGTAAGTGTGCGGCAATATCTGACGAACGTTTTATTACGGCGCAAATCCAAGCCAGTATTCACTGCAAATGTGCACGGTCTAGTGGCCTCACTCATTCTCGATATGGCTCACGCTCCCCATTCGTATAGCACTTCTCTTTTACACATTTACGTTTATCAGAACAGAAATTATCATAATATTAAAATTATTGCGCTCTCAAAAACAGTAAATAACTCATTAATGACATATTAGCGTTGTAAGATAGTAAAAGTGGAACATAATTACACTTTAAATTAAAGAACAAGATATCTGAAACAGCAATGGTAAGTATAAAGTAAAGAGATAAAAAAGAATCACACACAGCGATATCTTCACTAATCGTGACCCAAGAAGGCTCACTCTTAAAATCGAAGGAAGTGAAGTGCGTACCATATAAAAAAAAAGAGGTCTTCAGTCACCTAGAACTTAGAACTACTGAAACCTAACTAACCTAAGGACATCACACACATCCATGCCCGAGGCAGGATTCGAACCTACGACCGTTGCGGTCGCGCGGTTCCAGACTGTAGCCCCTAGAACCACTCGGCCACTTCAGCCGGCGTACCATATCAAACAAGAGCATGCCTAGTACGGCATTGTGGTTTTCCAACCAATCTTCAAATTGAAAATAACGTTTTTATTATGCAATGCCAACGTTGCGTTGGTATAAGAATCAGCAGCTGAATTTTTTTACAACTCACTTACATGTTCCACATTGCCAAGGTATTTATTTTGCCAATTTGACCTGTGGTCAAGACTAACATCTTCCTTTCGTTTATTATTACATTATGTCTTCTTGCAGTAGAGATGAGATGATCTCAGACAGTTTTAGTGAACTGCCCGCAACTGCTTCGCGTGTCTACAACGCTATTTTGTATAGATCTCTTTGACAAAGCCTCTTCATAACTCAATAGAATCCTGATGTTTCCCCTACAATAGTTCGCGCTTCGCAGTTGAAAGCTGTCAAAACTGCTACCACGTCGACAGTAGAAGTGTCTTAAGAGTAAAGGATAAATGTATTCATTCATGACACGGTATTTTCTCACGAATATCAATGTTCACTGCATCATATCTCTTGGGCCATGTGTCGCACAATGATGTAATTGTGTAGGTACATGCAACAGCATAGTTGGATATTTGCCAAAGGTCTTGCCGTAGTGGTAACACAAGTTCCTACCAGATGACCAAAGTTAAGCGCTTTACTAGCACTTGGATGGGCAACTTTCCACGTCTGCCGAGTGCTGTTAGCAAGCGGGGTGCACTTAGCCCTGGTGAGGCAAATTGAGGAGCTACTTGACTGAGATGTAGCGACACCGATCACAAAACCTGACATCGGCCGGGAGAGCGGTGTGCTGACCACATGCACCTCCGTATCTGCGTCCACTGACGACTAAGGGCTGAGGGTGACACGACAGCCGGTCGGTACCAATGGGCCATCAAGTCCTGTTCGAGCACCATTTTGTTTTCTTTTGTATGTGGAAATTATCTGCGAAGTATGTTGCGAATAGAAATAGTAGAAAAGAAGTAATTAATTTAAACGTCATGCACGCTGCGGCAATTTTTCACCCAGTTCAGTGTTTATGACGTGCTATCTCCTGACCTATGTGCGCACAATGATATATTTGTACAGAGCTAATAGCATAGAAGTAATAAATTTCAACGTCATGTACACTCCTGGAAATGGAAAAAAGAACACATTGACACCGGTGTGTCAGACCCACCATACTTGCTCCGGACACTGTGAGAGGGCTGTACAAGCAATGATCACACGCACGGCACAGCGGACACACCAGGAACCGCGGTGTTGGCCGTCGAATGGCGCTAGCTGCGCAGCATTTGTGCACCGCCGCCGTCAGTGTCAGCCAGTTTGCCGTGGCATACGGAGCTCCATCGCAGTCTTTAACACTGGTAGCATGCCGCGACAGCGTGGACGTGAACCGTATGTGCAGTTGACGGACTTTGAGCGAGGGCGTATAGTGGGCATGCGGGAGGCTGGGTGGACGTACCGCCGAATTGCTCAACACGTGGGGCGTGAGGTCTCCACAGTACATCGATGTTGTCGCCAGT
This sequence comes from Schistocerca cancellata, assembly GCF_023864275.1. Lineage (NCBI taxonomy): Eukaryota > Metazoa > Arthropoda > Insecta > Orthoptera > Acrididae > Schistocerca > Schistocerca cancellata. The sequence goes on from NC_064634.1 coordinate 256,661,139, forward strand.
GGTCGGCGGAAGGTGCACGTGCCCGTCGACCTGGGACCGGACCGCAGCGACGCACGGATGCACGCCAAGACCGTAGGATCCTACGCAGTGCCGTAGGGGACCGCACCGCCACTTCCCAGCAAATTAGGGACACTTTTGCTCCTGGGGTATCGGCGAGGACCATTCGCAACCGTCTCCATGAAGGTGGGCTACGGTCCCGCACACCGTTAGGCCGTCTTCCGCTCACGCCCCAACATCGTGCAGCCCGCCTCCAGTGGTGTCGCGACAGGCGTGAATGGAGGGACGAATGGAGACGTGTCGTCTTCAGCGATGAGAGTCGCTTCTGCCTTGGTGCCAATGATGGTCGTATGCGTGTTTGGCGCCGTGCAGGTGAGCGCCACAATCAGGACTGCATACGACCGAGGCACACAGGGCCAACACCCGGCATCATGGTGTGGGGAGCGATCTCCTACACTGGCCGTACACCACTGGTGATCGTCGACGGGACACTGAATAGTGCACGGTACATCCAAACCGTCATCGAACCCATCGTTCTACCATTCCTAGACCGGCAAGGGAACTTGCTGTTCCAACAGGACAATGCACGTCCGCACGTATCCCGTGCCACCCAACGTGTTCTAGAAGGTGTAAGTCAACTACCCTGGCCAGCAAGATCTCCGGATCTGTCCCCCATTGAGCATGTTTGGGACTGGATGAAGCGTCGTCTCACGCGGTCTGCACGTCCAGCACGAACGCTGGTCCAACTGAGGCGCCAGGTGGAAATGGCATGGCAAGCCGTTCCACAGGACTACATCCAGCATCTCTACGATCGTCTCCATGGGAGAATAGCAGCCTGCATTGCTGCGAAAGGTGGATATACACTGTACTAGTGCCGACATTGTGCATGCTCTGTTGCCTATGTCTATGTGCCTGTGGTTCTGTCAGTGTGATCATCTGATGTATCTGACCCCAGGACTGTGTCAATAAAGTTTCCACTTCCTGGGACAATGAATTCACGGTGTTCTTATTTCAATTTCCAGGAGTGTATAATGCGGTAGTTTTTATGCAGTTCGGTATTTATGACAAGCTATCTCCAGAACTATATGAACACAATGATATATATGTGTAGGTATATGGGGCGGCATATGTGTGTATTATCTGCGAAATAGGTTTCGAATCGAGTTAGTATCAAAGAAGTAATAAATACAAACGTCATGTACAACGCAGCAGTTTTTCACGCAACTCAGTATTTATGACGTAATAATTCCTGAACTATAATATGTAGGTGGTTCTTGCCACCATAGCTCTGTTGCCTGACAAGGGATAAGTGTACCATGTTTGGTTGGAATCAGTTAAGTAGTTTTGACGGAGATGTCAATTGTACGCACATGCATAAGAACATTTTACAATATGTACGTATTAAGGTTTGCGTCACAGTTGCAAATAATTGGGTTTATTTACGACAAGTTTCGAAAGCTTGCATTCGTTTTCAAGCCATGCATACAATTTCAGTGAGTCCTGCATAAGTCTTTTGCCTTTGTTCGCTGTACAGAAATAAACTGCTGTATGGTAATGTAATCTTACATAACAATTCAAAATGTACTTTGACTGTTACACATAAAGCAGAGGAATTATGGGTGAAACTTGTTATTAGGGAAGCCTGTGAGCTGGAAGACAGGTTACATCTTTGTATTCACAGGATTCATTTAAAAAGGTTAAAAGATTTTCGTTTCTACGATTTATGGTTATTACTGAGAAAGCTGACCAAGTACTATTAACACTGCGATAAGAGTTATAAAGGGCCCAATGTAATTACGTACAGTCAGACATTAGAGATTCACGTACTGATTTGAAAATTAATGCAAGCTTTCGTAACTAGTCACCGTAACAACAAATACATTCTGCTGTATCGGAAACTTTAATAAATCATAAGCTCCATATCAGACTCACTAGCGGACACTATAGCCCAGTCACTCCGCATCACTTTATACATACTGAAGCGATAACTCACAAGCGGACACTGTAGTCTAGGTAATGAAGACGTAAAAAAGTCGAATAGGGAAAGAAACCATATAATCACAAATTTTCATACATTGGTAGAGTTAGTGCCAGGGACAACATACTAAAAATTCTGACGGGTGGAGTGTGAGCTTTAACGAGGGAGATGGGTGCGTTTGATGGTCACTTTTCAATGTTTTCTCCGTGAATAACTCTAAAAGGGCGCCTTCAAGCAAAAATGCTTTCCAGTTCGAAATCATACTACATTAAATTTCTTACAAAAAGGATCCTATTAGTTTTTTCTCTAAGACTAATATTTTATACGTTGGAGGGAATGGAATAGTCGCATGTTTCTAATAAAAGTATTTTAAAGGTGTAAAATTAATGTATACGTTTAGATAAAGTGGTTTAAGAACAAATATTAAATGTATGTACTACGTCTAACTGAATTAGTGCCTTATTAAGGAACAAATTCCGTTCCAAGCGTCTAATAATATGAACGGGGAGATGATGGAGTGTAGAAGCCCGATGAAAGGAAGGTCGCCAAATTCTGGTCATGTACTTGCACTCTTTCACAGGTTAGCAAACTGAAGACGAAGTAGGTAATTCCCATTTTATCTACATCACAATGCCGCAAGCAGCAACTGGTGACCGCTAGGCAAAATTAACCGACCCTTCCATCGTTCGACTTACGAATCACTTATATGGCACAATGCAGACACAACTGAAAAATGATTATTTTCCACAAGGTGCGTTAACTCTACATGGATGTCAAATATTAGATATTAATACTATTAACGCAAGGAATGCACATGGGCAGAATATAGCTACACTACTGGCCATTAAAATTGCCACCACGAAGATGACGTGCTACAGACGCGAAATTTATCCTAGAGGAAGAAGAAGCTGTGATATGCAAATGATTAGCTTTTCAGAGCATTTACACAAGGTTGGTGCCGGTGGCGACACCTACAACGTGCTGACATGAAGAAAGTTTCCAACCGATTTCTCATGCACAAACAGCAGTTGACCGGCGTAGCCTGGTGAAACGTTGTTGTGATGCCTCGTGTAAGGAGGAGAATCGCGTACCATCACGTTTCCGATTTTGATAAAGGTCGGATTGTAGCCTATCGCGATTGCGGTTTATCGTATCGTGACATTGCTGCTCGCGTTGGTCCAGATCCAATGACTGTTAGCAGAATAGGGAATCGGTGGGTTCAGGAGGGGAATACGGAACGCCGTGCTGGATCCCAACGGCCTCGGATCATTAGCAGTCGAGATGACAATGATCCTATCCGCATGGGTGTAACGGATCGTGCAGCCACGTCTCGATCCCTGAGTCAACATATGGGGAATGTTTGCAAGACAACAACCATCTGCACGAACAGTTCGACGACGTTTGCAGCAGCATGGCCTACCAGCTCGGAGACCATGGCTGCGGTTACCCTTGATGCTGCATCACAGACAGGAGCGCCTGCAATGTTGTACTCTACGACGAACCTGGGTGCACGAATGGCAAAACGTCATTTTTCGGATGAATCCAGGTTCTGCTTACAACATCATGATGGTCGCATCCGTGTTTGGCGACTTAGCGGTGAACGCACATTGGAACCATGTATTCGTCGTCGCCATACTGGCGTATCACCCGGCGTGATGGTATGGGGTGCCATTGGTTACACGTCTCGGTGACCTCTTGTTCGCATTGACGGCACTTTGAACAGTGGACGTTACATTTCAGATGTGTTACGACCAGTGCCTCTACCCTTCATTCGGTCCCTGCGAAACACTACATTTCAGCAGGGTAATGCACGACCGCATGTTGCTGGTCCTGTACGGGCCTTTCTGGATACAGAAAATATTCTACTGCTGCCCTGGCCAGCACAATCTCCAGATTTCTCATCAATTGAAAACGTCTGGTCACTGGTGGCCGAGCAACTGGCTCGTCACAATACGCCAGTCACTACTCTTGATGAACTGTTGTATCGTGTTGAAGCTGCATGGGCAGCTGTACCTGTACACCTGTACACCCCATTGTACCTGTACGCCAGCATTGCTACTTCGTGCCAGGAAGGGCTCTCAATGCCCAGACGTATCAAGGCCGTTATTGCGGACAGAGGTGTTCGTTCTGGGTACTGATTTATCAGGATCTATGCTCCCAAATTGCGTGAAAATGTAATCACATGCCAGTTCTACTATAATATATTTGTCCAATGAATACCCGTTTATCATCGGCATTTCTTCTTGGTGTATCAATTTTCATGGCCAGTAGTCTACATCTCTGCTCATTCTTCTACGCTGTTAAATGGGGAATTGATTATTAGTCATTCTGCAAGAACCTATGAAAGTAATTATAAAGAACAATCGAAACAGTGAGTTCACATTTGAAGACAATTTTCACATATAATGTAACCTTGTAACGAGAAATTAAACACATAAAAAAAGTTTTGCATCACCCTGGTTCCCAAAACTCCTGAAGATAGACGTTAACTGAAGATCTTGTATCATAGACACAGTCCCTTTGACTGTTGAGAGAAGTCACTAAACCCGCCCAAAGATGTAAAGAACCATGTATGCGCAGCGCCTATTAGACGGTGGGGGGTCCGACAGCCCATCACTTCCAGTTACTCCACCAGGAAGGAGGCACACGGCTCATGGTGTATGTAGTTTCACTATGCCTACACGGTCAATACCGCTGTTCGATCACGCCCGCATTGTTACTTTGTGCCAGGAAGGGCTCTCAAAAAGCGAAGTGTCTAGGAGTCTCGGAGTGAACCAAAGCGATGTTGTTCGGATGGAGGAGATACAGAGAGACCTGAACTGTCGCTGACATGCCTCGCTCAGGCCGCCCAAGAACTACAATTGCCATGAGTGACCGCTACCTACGGATTTAGGCTCGGATGAACCCTGACAGCAACACCAACATGTTGAATAATAATGCTTTTCGTGCAGTCACAGGACGTCGTGTTACGACTCATACTGCTCGCAATAGGCTTCATGATGCGCAACTTCACTCTCGATGTCCATGGCGAAGTCCATCTCTGCAATCACGACACCATGCAGTGCGGTACAGATGGGGCCAACAACATGACGAATATACCGCTAATGATTGGCATGAAGTTCTCTTCACCGATGATTGTCGAATAAGCCTTCAACCAGAGAATCGTCGCAGACGTGTTTGGAGATAACCCGTCGGGCTGAAAGCCTTAGACACATTGTGCAGCGAGTGCAACGAGGTGGAGGTTCTCTGCAGTCTTAGGGTGGCATTAAGTAGGGCCGACGTATGCCGCTGGTGGTGACTGAAGGCGTCATAACGACTGTACGATACGGGAATGTCATTCTCCGACCGATAGTGCAGCCATATGGGCAGCATATTGCCGATGCATTCTTCATGGAGTACAATTCGCGCTCCCACCGTGCACATATTATGAATGGCTTCCATCCTGATAAAGACATCGCTGGACTAGAGTGGCTAGCATGTTCTCCAGACATGAACCATGTCGAACCCTGTCGAACATGCCGGGGATAGATTGCAAAGGGCTCTTTGCGGACGATCAACCACTCTGAAGGATCTACGCCAAATCGCCGTTGAGGATTGGGGACAATCTGGACCAACAGTGCCTTGATGAACTATTTGATTGTTTGCCACGACGAATAAAGGCATGTATCAATGCAAGAGGACGTGCTACTGGGTATTAGAGGTACCGGTGTGTACAGCAATCTGGTCCACCGCCTCTGAAGGTCTCGCTGTTTGGTGGTGCAACATGCAATGTGTGGTTTTCTAGAGCAACAAAAAGGGCAGAAATGATGTTTATGTTGATCTCTATTCCAATTTTCTGTACAGGTTCTGGAACTCTCGGAACGGAGGTGATACAAACCTTTTTTGATGTGTGTAATAAATGGCCAAATTGATGGAAGTAACAACTCACTGATAACGTTAGCCGTTAAAACAACATCAAACCGATATGGGGATTTCGGCACGACTAATTATAATTTTCTCAATCCCCTCAGCGCTGATACTTCATTCCGTACCACAATAACGCAAATACCCTTATATTTGCGATCAACCCTACTCACCCCCCCCCCCCCCAATCTCGCCTTTTGCCCAGAGCATCTTACCCACGTATAATAACACAAGCAACTACATAAAAAGCAAACGACTGTAAAGCTGCATACACGTACGATAGCACATACAATAAAAGACCGGAAACCACACAGAGGCGGCTGGCAATATTATAACTAGTAATAATTCACAACTAAAAATTTTTTAAACACAAACTTGAATTGAAATTTCAAGTGAAATGTGCTCCTAAATGCCGCTAATCGAATATGCAGTGTAACGAAGTACGATTACAGGGCGACGCATTTGTGAAACAGTAAGACCACAAAGAGTCTTAAGTAAGACAAACCAGTACTTTAACCTTACGAAATTCGTTATTCAAAGAGCTGTTTATTATCTAACTAGAAGAGAATAACGGAAAAGCTGTAACATAGTAACATATCTGAAAGCATTACAATAACACACTTATAATATTCTAAAAGTATTCAGCTTTCAAAATGGCGGTTTGTTCCAAGCAGGAAGCTTGAGCTTCTTTTGACGAAAAACCAGAGCTTTGCAGATATTCGTAGGATTCTACAGAAAGACTACGGAGACCTGGCTGTGACCAAAAGCACGGTCAGTCGCTGGGCAAGACATCTATCATCATGGTAAAAAGGTCGCTCAAGCCTGCCCAATCTCCTGTGTCCCGGCCGGCCGCACGCAGCTGTGACTCCTGCAATGCTGGAACGTGTGGACACTCGCGTTCGAGGTGACCGTCGGATCGCACAGAAACATATCGCTGCACAACTGGACGTCACCGTCAGTAGTGCTGACACTCTCATCCACCGGAGTACTCAGAGCTGTGTGCCCTCTGGGTCACAGCCGCCTAACGGAAGCCCATAAAGAGCAACAAAGGACCATGTGTGCGGAACTGCTTGCGCGTTACGAGGCTGATCGTGAAATTTTTTTGTAGAAATCATCACAGGTAATAATGCATGGGTTCATCACTGCCGATCGGAAACAAAACGGCAATCCACGGAATGACGCCACAGCACCTCTCCTCTGCAAAAAAAAAAAAAAGTTTAAAGCCGCACCCTCAGCCCGTAAATTCATGGTGGTCTTCTAGAACTTTTAAGGCATTATTCGTTTGATGTCCTCCCCCTCATGGTGCAATGATCAACTCTGATGGGTATTGCGCTACCCTCAGCAAACTGAACAAACGATTTGAGTGCGCTCATCGCCACAAAAATGCAAACGAACTTCTCGTCCTTCATGATAACGTAAGGCCTCACATAAGTCTGAGCACCTTGTAGGGCTCACAGAGTTTCAGTGTACTGTTTTTCCTCATCCTCCCTACAGCCCTGATCTCGCTCCTTCCGACTATTGTCTGTTTGGCCAATGAAAGAGCCATTCCACGGGAAGCAATACGGGGATGATGTACATGTTCTGTAGGGCAGAAGGACTGGATTTTTTTTTCTAGAGAAAAACAAAGAAAAACAGGTCAGGAAGCTTGAAGTGTGCGAGGGTGAAACAGGAGCGAATTAGGTATGAGTTGGTGTGTTGAAGGTAGAAATATCTAGGGACAACATTCTAAAGTGATATGAAATGAAACGACCATGTAAGTACGATTGTAGAGAAGGCGAATGGTCTTCGTATTACTGGGAGAATTTTTTGAAAGTGTTGCTGATCTGTAAAGAAGAAACGTATACAAGCATTCTTGAGAACTGCTGGAGTGTTTGTGATTCCACCAGATGAGATTAAAAGGAAGACTTCGAAGCAGTTCATAGGCTTTCTGATAGATACATTACCGGTGGGTATCGATCAGCACTTGAGTGTTGTGGAAAAACTTCGTGAACTCAAATGAGAATCTCCGGTGAGAAGACGACGGTGTTTTTTAGAGAATTACAATTGAGAAAATTTAGGGAAGGGGGGTTTTAGAATGACTTCAGAAGAGTCCTACTTCCAACCAATGTAAATTTTGCGTAATAACCGTGAGGAAAATGTAAGAAAAATTAGAGTTCATATTGAGGCGTACAGAGAGTGTGCTTTCCATCGCTCCATTTGCGAGTGAAATAGTTGGGCAGGAAAGGATATGACTGGTAGTGGTACAAGTTACCCTCCGCCATGCACCACACGATGGTTTGAGGTGTATGTATGTATGCAGATGTACATACAGAACGTGTTATGCGAATTCTCTATATTTAATATGCATGCTGTCAATGCAGAACATAAATGAAGGGATATTGCAGTTCAGCAGTTATGGAAAAAATGTGCGCAGGGGAGAGAGTTTGATAATGTGCAAGAAGCTGCTATTAAGGAGATCGATTTTTGTGAGGAAATAAAATGTGTTCTGCTTAGTTCAAAATGTAATGTTCCAGTGGAATCTTCAAATTCTATGTATGGTTCCGTTAATCTACAAACAAAAAGGCCTTGAATTTGAGCAGGAGAAAACACAGAAATAGTGAACTTCAAAACTAATTTACACTGGTGAGAAAACTGTTACAAAAGGTATTCATACTATATACTACGTGCAGTTGTGTCACATTTACCTTTTATTCGTGTCAGAGTAAATATCTTTTGGAGTCGGTATATAAGTGTGCTTCATGTGTAGTATGTAGGCTTCTGTGTTCCGCCAGAACTGAAGCAATTGGTGGTATTTTCATTCACACGAAGAATAAGGTGGCACATTTCGGTGCATGGACATAGGGAGAACATGATACATAATTTGGTGTGAACAAGTCGATAAACAACGAGTTATTTATTAATTTCTGTCTTAAGGAGAGATTCAGTCCAGTGCAGTGCATAAGTTAAATGTTTGTAAGTCTGTTTTGTTGGAGTACTTTTATCTGGGCTGGTTTCGGTGTTTGTGTATATAACTTGTTTGTGGGGTTAGCTGTGCTGTGTAATTCAAACGACAGGGTTAATTATTGGTGGGTAAAGACTTACTGTCAATACGTGGATAAATTAATATTTGTTTATTGTAGAAAATGTACTGAGATGTATAGTAAAATTGTACAGAGAAGTTAACTTAAGCATGTGTGTTTATGAAGAATTAATAGTAATTGAAGAACATGGCTTGTGACTGATTTTAACGGATTCTGCTAGCAAAAAACCCACATATTGTCGGAGAGAGACTTAGAAGAACTTTTGAACTAAATTAAATATATTGTTCCAAACATTAAGGTCCGTTTTGTATTGCTACTTCATAGTGTGTTTGTATTGGTCTACTGGGGATGGCGTTCAGAGGCTGATTATGGTTTACAATCCCATTTATTACTGGAAACTACACCATCGTCGTATTTTGATAAAATACTTCCATCTTGACAGTGGCTGCAAATCATTACGTACATAAGGGCATAGTACACGGCTTTGGAGCCATGACAGTCGGCAGAGACATGTAGAGAATGTGCAGTACTGGTGCCCAATGGGAAAACCTCGCTGCTATGTGGTGCAACCAGGTGAAGGTGCATTGAAGTGAAGTTCTGACGTGTTAAACTGAAAACATAAGAGAATAATAATCGAGGGCCAATTTCAGTTGTTGGTAAATGTTACTACAGTCTGTCGTCAAAACTTAATACATTTATAGTGAACACAGCTGCACAAAAAGACTGTATTTATAATGCTATTCTTACCATTGTCTTCTTAACATTAGAATGCTTTGAGTTTTTATCTGTGATTTATGTGCGTATCCGTTTTCTCGATATATCTTTTCTTTGCTTGGGATTTATTATGACTTTATAGGCTAAGTTTAAGTAGTTGTCATGTCTCATGAAGTTTACGCTGCTAGATACGCCACCGCCGCCACAAAGTTGCTCGTAATATTCGTCTGACACAAATGAAAGGTAAACTCTACATATGCTGGAGAGCAGTCACTTAGGAGTTGGATTACATTGTTGAGGTCATGATTATTGAAGCAGCAGGTGCTGAGGCGGTGTGGACTGCCTTATCAGCAGTTGCCCTTGGCCAGGATGGTCGGATGCATACATGCTGTAAACTTGGATGTGAACTTTATATAGCCCTAAAGCCAGGGAAGTGTTGGTTATGTTTGGTGAGAATACTTAGTCTGCATGGGCTGAGACAATGGCTTCAGTAATACAGGTTGTCATGAAATGGCAGTTGACGACTCCGGTGAAATTTTAAAATGAAGTAGTACTTTATAGACTGACTGATGCACAAAATCAATCATATCAGTGCGGCACTGAGAGGTGTGTCCTTGGACTTTAACACTATATGTTTTCTAACATCTACAGAAGTTACACTATCGCTATAAATGAACGATCGTATGAAAATTATTAAAAATTGGTAACTGTTGAATGTAACCTGTGATCTTGACAAGAAAGGTATTGAATGATAGAGGAGGACTATTGCTGTCACTCATCAGTATATATCTAATCTACTGAATTATACCATGTTTTATATCTTACGAGTTATCTGATCGTAAAAATGAACGCAGGATGTTATTCGTTGAACCTATAACTATGTGTATATCTATTATATGTATTACATGTACAGGGTATTGATTGATTTTTTCTTTATTGAAGTACATGTCAGTTATGCCTAGAATAAAGGCACTCGTTAATATGAAGTGGAACTGTCCACTCTATTTACTGTGTTCACACGATCCGAATTTGGTATCGATGGATGGTATATGGATGACCGCCTTCTCTTCATGTTGACATGCTACGTGTTTTGAATGGAAAAACGTACCCATTTGTGTTTATTTTATATGTCACACTCCGTTTTTGGTCCCTCCATTTCCATTCCTAAGAGTTTAAGTGCTTGAGAGTGAGAATGAGGTGAAAGTATGTAGGCTTAGGGCTATCCACAGATTGTGGGATTAGAATGGGATTGTACCAACTTGACCTAGGTGAGTGGATTAAGCAAATGGAACTTATCAGCAAAGATAAACGGTGTTACCAGGATCAAAGACGTGAGGTTGCTCAAGATCAATGAGAAATATACCGCCTCCATGGAGTTTAAACGAGGAAGCTTTGTCCCTCCGTTTGTGCCGTTCTGCTGTTGTTCAGCTAGCTGTATGGGTGTGCAGATGTTCCATCATATGGAAAGGAAAGTATTCGAATGTGCTGGTTTGTTAGAAAAAACGTTAATAATTTAATCACCATCAACATAGTCAGAGAAACCTCGAAACTTGCATAAATTGATATTATTTAGGTGGTTGAAAAGTCAAAGGGGACTTAGCTGGGACTGTCCAGGCCGAGTGTGAACCGTCTGTTTACTCTCTATTTACTTTTCCATCGCGGTTGCTAAGTATTGGAACACATGTAAATTCTCGTGATGTTGTTCTGGTAGTACCAGTTTGGTTAACTTTTGTTAAATTTAAGGATAGTTCTTTTATGTCGGACCTGGCCACTTGTACCCATAATTAGTCGAATTTTAGCTTAGGTCTTTCTAAAATATATTTTGGGTTAATTTTCTTATTTTGCAAATATAATTAAATGAGTATGAGTAGGGATACACCCCTTTTCTGGGGAAATTTTGGTGAATTTATAGTGCTTTCTTTGTGAGTAGTGCTCGACCACATGCTCCCGCCATTCCGTCCGATCTTACGGTTACAGCCATCATATGAAAATTTATTTCGACCATAAATCATTGATCTTTCTTCTTATTTTTAAGCTAACACATCCACGATTAAACAGGTGGTGTCTTTTCTTGCAAGAATACAATTTCGAAACCATGTTCATTAAGGGCACCCAGAGCGTGATTGCGGATGCAATTTCTGAGTTCACTGACCCAGTCAAGCAGGTGATTGGTTAGGTTTATGTATTGATTAAAGGTTTATCTGATGAAGGGCTCTGCACATTGTCGTTAGTATCTCAAGATGTGTAAAAACACTATTGCAATGCAAGATACAGATTTCAGGTGGTAGAAGGTGAAATAACTTACACCAACATCTCAAAAATAATTTACGAATATTGTGTAAATTGCATAATAATATGTTCATCAGGATACACCTAAATCAAAATTATGGAGTATATGCATACAATATACAGCTTATACACTGAGGTGAAGATAGGTGGGCTTAGTGTTATCCGTAGATAGTGGGAGTAGAACGAGGCTGTACCAACTTAAACTAAGTGGGCATATTCAGAAAAGAGAAGATGGTCCCAAAAATAAGAGGAGGTAACAGGTAAAGAGATGTGAGGTTGGCCACAGAAAATGAGAAACCTATCGATTCCGGTCAGTTTGAAGGACGAACCGGTGACTCTCCAATTCCGTCATATTTATGTTGTTCAGTTGGCTGCAGAGTTGTGTGGAAGTTCCCTCAGAGCTTTAAAAATGCAATTTAGTGCCTCACGTATTTATAGGTACTAGTTTTCATGAGTTTGATACCATTGTTCGTAACTATAGATATCTAGAAAAGATAAACTATTATATACATTTTACATGTCCAACAAGAACAGTCCCATAAGTGAACGATTCATTAGTTGTCAACTTCTTGGTATAGGCTTATCTGTAGCTACAAGTCAGTATGAAAAGTGAGCAATACCATTGTTCTATGGATGAGACCACTGTTCAGACAGTTGTTGATTCGTGTACGTGGAGAAATGCAGCTCTCAAGTCCAGTAGAGGAGTTACATCAGAAGCAGGTTGCATGATGTCATCTGGGTGGCGACAGGCTAGCCAGCACGATTCTCCTCAAAAAGTCCGCTATGTACACAAGGCTCGCCGTCTTATTCCTCCGTCAGACTCCAATGACATATGCCCAGCAGTGCCACAGCTCTGGCATTCATCAAACACTTCCATATTGCCATCAATCTTTTGAAAAACGTGCATTATATTGGTGCATACAGAGCTAAAATACATAGATAAGTAAATATAAAACAGATAAAGTTTGAGTTTTTTCATAATCATAGATTTTAACATGACTTTTGAATTGTTATACTATTTTCAATAGAAAATACTCATTTTCATTCTATTTTAGGTAATTGGAGAGTTCATTGCCCAGTGCATAAGTACAGTTTGAACTCAGCCATAGGTTAAAGTTAATTCTTTATCTGCTTATCTACAAAAGTGTAACATTGATAAATTCACTCATCTGTTATCGTGTACTTGTTTTATTTACTTTTCATTGTTTTCGTATGTACATTTGAATGTTCAATAATGACATTCACACCATCACCCAACGAAAATCGCATTTTAGTGTAGGGACGCCCATGGCTTAGTTCAGACGTAACCATTGGACGTGACACACAGTGTTTATGTGATGTTAAGTTTTCTTAGTGAAGACTGATGCTGGAGACAGGTTTTGCCCTCCTATACAGTGGAATACATCCGCAACGTCAGTAGCACACATGCTTGGAGGAATCAGTTCCAGTTTTACCAAGAGGTGACTGCACACCTCTGTATCTGGCAGATGTGCTGCTTATTTGTCCTAATGTAACTTTAGCACCCTGCCAGGGATTGGGATTACGCACTATGCACTAATTTTCTATCCATTACATGATTGGTTGCTGTTTTATAGCTTACACATGACTAGTTTATGTTTAGGTTCCTTCATATGGTATTTCTTATTTACTGCGGGCTTTTATGTTTAAAGATTGTCTATCAAAGTAAATATATTTACGATTTTTTTAATCAATCACATGTTTTCACAAATTTTACCAAACCTGTTACCAGCCTTAAAATGTACTTTAGAATCTAGGTGTAGCACTCTTACATTACGAAAGTATTAATGCACTTACTTATATACTTTTAAAAGTAGGGTTAGAGGAAAGTCAATATAGCACATCACTAGCTAAAGTACGTGAGTGCAGAATGACTAGGTACTCGCCATTGAAATGATTCAATTACAAAATCTAACAGATATTCACCCAAAAAGAGCAGAGCAAAAACCTCTAGTTACAAGTTTTATTTCAGCAGCTCAGTACCATTTACATTGCTGAGTAATATTTTATATGAATGTACTACTGATGTTTGCTTCATGAACATGGTAATACATTAAATATTTGCATATAATTGTGTTGTATTCAGTTGGTCATTACACAGTGTAGTGTATCTGCGTAAATGTTTCCATTTATTGATAGGACATTATTCTGTGACATTTTGCTGTTCACCCAGTCTTATAAGTTTATGACCATCTTTTCCTCTGTTCACAAAATCAAAGTCAGTATTAAAAAGCTTTAAGCATGGTGGGTACTCTGGAATTTGTAAGTCTGAGAGGCACTTCTGTACTCACAGAAAATAACCATATACCTACACAGGTGAAAATACTTAGCACCATAATAAAAACAGAAAAATCATAGATATAAGTCAGTCAGAAATATAGTGCATCTTCCTGAAATTAATATATATGTGTGTGTATGAAAATTGATAAATACAATTTCAGCTTGTATAGATCCTCTATCACCGATACATACGTGTGTTGCAAACTAAAGATAAATCATGTTTCGTGTGTTTTGATTCATTTGGCGATCAGCATGACAAATATTCTCGTAGCTGATATTTAGTTTTCATAACGTTAATTTACTAGTTTAGCATACGTTGAAAGTTCTTCAGATCATTGTTTGGGTACAGACCTTGAACCTTATAGGTTCTAGGATTTGTGAGTAAATACAACCTGTGTGGGAATACATGTCATGGTATACCGTCCTTCATAAATGAACGCACACTGACTGTTTATTCGTTTGAGCTGCGAAGATTTGCGATAGGTCCTGTGTAAATCATAATTCTTTGCATCATAACTTTGCATACTTTTGAGATTGTTTTCATTCTGCAATTTTTTTAGATATGTATATGTTAGTCTAAATCTGTTTAATTCTCAGATCACTCGTTTAGATTGATTGGCTTGACGGTTAAAGCAGGATATTTAAATTGATTGTATGTCATTTTCTAGGAAAAAGCCTCTTCATTTGTAGCCAGTGCAGTAAAATGAATTTTCATTAGCATTGTCTTTGTTTTTCCTACTGTGGCAACTAATCATTTGAGATTTTTTTGGTAATAAGTGTAGCATAACGGACTTAGGAGATTGTAACTTTATAAATTTGGAAATAATATAAAATAAGGTAATAGTATATTTCATACTTCCGAGTGTGGTTGTGCCTGGAATGGTAACATCAACAGTTGCGGTTTCAAGTGGTTTGTTAGGAAAAATACAATGCAATTCATTCTTACTGGTTTTGCTGATGTATTTTGATTTCTGATGGCCGACATAAAATGTGTTTGGCAAGCGATGTACTTTTCGTCCTGTGCGTCAGTGTGCGTACACAGTAAGAGTTTGTGATGGAATACCTTCTATAGATCATTACGTTTTTGTGTAGGGTATGCACACACACGAAGATTTCATGTTGGGTTGCCTTCTATAGAACAATACATTATTGAGTATGGTGTAATAACAGTCCAACTTCCTTGAATATCCTGCTTCAGCTGTGCGATCTTGGATTTGCTGCTTGTAAGTCTTTCATATTTCTACACATATCAGTATAGTATTGTTGATAGTGTTTGTCCTTCATGAGTAAATTGCGATAATCTGTTAATTGTGCTTGTGTTTCCACATTTCCATTCACACTTGCGGCAGTCTAGACACTGTGTCATCTGCGTAACACTTATCCGTATTTGGGAAAGAAGTACACCAGAGCGAGGTGAGCTGCAACAGAGCTACAGGCAGACAAGTGATGAGGTTCGATGCAAAACACACCGCAAGCATTGCAAAGCAAAGCCAGTTGGGCACCATATAGCAACAGCCAACACTGCAGTACATAGCGAAAGGACTGAAGCTTTTCCTCACTTGCCACTGTGGAAGTGTTTGGACTACGTGCCATAAGCCCTGGCGAATCATAGTCTGGAATGTGTAAGTACTCAACCATTGGTGTACTAAAAATTTTTCATCTCAATGTCACAGCTTACGCCATGCGCCTGTGACACCTGGGGTGACATCCTGGAATACAGTAAGGGCTCCGCTGTTCGACCATTTAACAGGGCAGCCTGTCTTGAGTCATAAAAGCAGCTGCTGCCAGAGTGAAGAGCCACTTGCTTGCTGGTGGGAGGTCACAGCTCCATCCATTGTATTGCCAGCTATGCTGCCATGCTGTCGTGGTCATAGCCAGAGACACTGCTGACAGTGGGATTCGATTGACACCATGCATGACCTTGCTCTTTGCAGTGTCAACAAAGCTGGAAGCCTGTTGTTTCACATGAAAACCTATTGGCAACAATCTGTTTCTGATATACTACAGCGGAGGGCTGAAACAAAGAAGTTAATTGAACATATCTACTGCCATCCTGATCTCTCACTTCACTCTCCAAGGGTGACAACCAAACTGTCATCGAACAGCTACAATGCTTTGCTTTCCAGCTACATGAATTATTTCAAAGGAATTTTCCAGTAAGAGCAATAACCACTGCACTAGGTGCTGGTGTAATAATTTGCAAAATATAAGAAAAAGCCAAGCTTGGTGATCAGTGTATAACTTTATTTTTCTACCACAAATGATTAACTTAAGGTTTTGAATGCCCATATAACTACCAATGTTCCTAAATCTATCACTGAATAACAGTCCTCGTATTCAGTGTGTTCAGCTTGCAAAGCTTGATCATTTTTGCTTGATACTGTAGCGACACCACCATTTAGAACAGGGAAAGTTAGTTTGGTGCAATATTCTGAGCACAAGTTACAGCCACGTGCGGGTCAGATTGCAGTGAGTTAAGCATACAACAGTTGAGATGTAGAATAGAGGCCTCAGGGCGTCAAATTGCTGAAAGAGTATATGTAACAGTTTTGAATGTAGCAAATCACAGGCAGAAGCGGCCCACTGGCCAACCTAGTGTGGTATGAGTACGTGACGCCAGGGTTCCCGGGTTCGATTCCCGGCGGGGTCAGGGATTTTCTCTGCCTCGTGATGGCTGGGTGTTGTGTGATGTCCTTAGGTTAGTTAGGTTTAAGTAGTTCTAAGTTCTAGGGGACTGATGACCTACGATGTTGTCCCATAGTGCTCAGAGCCATTTTTTAGTACGTGACGCAAAGTGGCACATATCGCAAAACAGAGGTGCACAGCCGCAAATAAATAGGTGCGGGTTTCCAATGAGATTCTCTCAAGTGTGGCAGCTCTCCTGGTCGGCGGGGTGTGTTACACCATCAGCCACACGCAGCAGCTGATGTGGCGCCAGCGTTGCAGTCCATGGTGGGTCGCTGGTTCAGCCCTCTGAGGCCGACGCGGGGTCCGTAGCCAGCCCGCAGCCGGCCACTCCACGGCTCGCTACTGCGAGCAGTCGTCCTGTATTCCAACACAAGCCAGAGGCATCCTGAGGCGCGGGCAGCAGATTCGGATTCCGTATAGCAGGCACTTGTCGCCGCGATCTCAGCCACGCCGGCGAGATGCACGCAGCTGGCCACCTGCGGCTCACACCAAGCAGCCCTGAGTCAGCAGGGATGCAGACTGCCAAGTCAACTGTTGGCATACTGACAACACAGCGGCTGGTCCCGGCGGAAGTTCGAGCACTCCCTCGGGCATGGGTGTGTGTGTGTGTGTGTCTGTCCTTAGGATAATTTAGGTTAAGTACTGTGTAAGGTTAGGGACTGATTATCTTAGCAGTTAAGTCTCATATGATTTCACACAGATTTGATTCTTTTCACAACGCAACAACTCTGCTGGCGTACAAGGCCGACGACACACAGTGCGTGCATGGGTTGCTGAGGCAGCCATTCCATGCCAAGCTGTTTCGCAGACAGTGAAGGTGTGTCCTCAGCATTGTGGGAGCCAGTGACGTAGATCAAGAAGAATGGGGGCACTGTGGCTGGGAGCAATAAATCACTTGGAAAGCTCTGACGAGTCTTAATACGGTGCCTTCTACCTCTTCTTGCTACATTTGGTGTTGCTGTTGCATTCGATGGCAATAGTTGCCACTACAATACTTACTTATTCTAGACCAATTTGAAACAGACACGATCCAAAACATGTGTCTGTTGCAACACATGTGGATGACACAAAATCTAATTAAATAATGCCTTCTTGACTACGTTAAAATCACTGGTATATTCCTATCTCTAAAGCCATAAAGCGTTCTTCTTAAATAAACATTGTAATACTGTGCTATTTAGTAACTGATCTGGAACGAAACACTGAAAGAAATAGTAGACATCAGGAAATGCTTTTAACTGCTTCTTGGTGTTTTTATATGGGAAATATGCGCAAATTTTACAGGGATCTAGTTGTGTTCCATGTGAGCATATTATATAGGCTAAATATTTGATCTTGTCTCTTGCACATTTATACTTATCTGCGTTTTCCCTTACTCTTGCTTGTGATAACTACCAGAGTTCTTTTTGTAGATTGTGTAGATGTCATTCCGAAGTATTTGTTGGTGTCACAATGCCTTCAACATACAGTGTTACTACTACCACCAAAAATAAAGGTTGTATAATTTCTAGGTTCTGCCGTTAGTTTTAGCTCCCAATATGAACTATTTAAATCAATATTTGTAAGATGTTAGACGCAAAGAAAGTTTTATAATTTCTCATACAAATTTTCAGGTCTTATGCATACTGGTGCATTTATTTATTTTCGTTAGTGTTCGGTTACTGCCAGCAATGGACTGCAATTTGGGGATTTAGATGGTTCAGTTACATTCTATGCTGGCATCTACTTCATCTCACCTCTCACTGTTGCTCTCTTTGCCCAGGGAATTACGAGGATGAACTTCTATATTGTAAGTAGATGTTTTAATAACACCAAGTTTTCGTGTTAATACCTGTAAATAGGGTAGTAATAAATCGTATAACTGGTCTACTTGTTAATTTGCAGCTGATGTAGATTCAATCACTATATCGCCCATGAGTTTTTTTTAAGTCTGGTATCTCAACTTTTGTTACGGGATGGCTAACATTTAGCTGTCATCAATGCCTGACTGTTGTATACGATAGCTCTGGCAACATTTCCAATGATTTAACATTTGTCTGCCCAGAGTTACTCCATCCTTGTACCACTGTGCGCCAAGAAACATGTTTCGAAGCAGAAGTCGATTATTGCGTCTTTTTGTCAAAAAATCTACATCTATATGGCAGTCAGTAACTAAATGATTAGTTACTAGGAATGGTCAGTACATTGCACCATTTTACACATTAATTGTGTTAAAAACCTGCATTATGACCCCATCATCTGGTGGTATGACAGATTGAATCAAGAATAAGATTTTCACTCTGCAGCGGAGTGTGTGCTGATATGAAACTTCCTGGCTGATAAAAACGGTGTGCCGTACCGGAACTCGAACTGGGGACCTTTCCCTTTCGTGGGCAATTGCTCTACCAACTGAGCTACCCACGCACGACGCACAGCCCTTCCTCACAGCTTTAATTCTGCCACTACCTCGTCTCCTACCTTTGTCAGGAAGTATCTTATCAGCGCATTCTCGGCTGCAGGGTGAAAATCTCATTCTGGAAACATTGGCTAAACCATGTCTCCACAATATCCTTTCTTCGAGGAGTGCTAGTTCTGCAAGGTTCACAGGAGAGCTTCTGTTATTTTGGAAGGTAAGAGCCGAGGTACTGGCAGAATTAAAGCTGTGATGACGTGTCAGTCGTGCATGGGTAACTCAGTTGGTAGAGCACTTGCCCGCACTTGCAAAGGTGCCGAGTTCGAGTATCGGTCTGTCACACAGTTTTAATCTGCCAGGAAGTTTCAGATTGAGTCAAGTCTGACAGGCCGTCATTTGACGATTGAGGCTCATTCGCTAGCTCATATGAGGATGCTGTGTCCTCCAGTCACTTTGGCAACAGAACTTCGCGTGTTATTTTGCAAATTATTCTGGTTGTTACTGTTATTGTCATTACTGTTATTACGGGGGTGGTTTGAAAAGTTTTCGGAATCACCACGAGAGGTCAGCGCTAGCACAACTTGTTCACGCGCTAGTCATTGAACTACTGCCTGAAAACACGTGCCACGTCAGTGCTCTTGGAAGAGAGATGTTGCGGTGACGTGGCTCTCTTGTTGTTCGCTCATAGTGATTTGCAAATATGAAAAAAATCGAGATCTAACAGTGATTAAGTATTTCGTAAAGAAAGGTATGAAACAAAGGACATTCATTCCGATCTCCAGAATACACTGGGGGACTCTGCTCCTTTATATTCATCTGTTGTCAAGTGGACAAATGAATTGAAATTTGGTCGGGAGAGCTTAGATGATGATCCGCGCAGTGGTCTGACAAGATGTAGCACTACTCCAGGAATCATTGCAAACGTGCACAAAATGGTCTTGGAACATCGCCGATTGAAAGTTTGTGAAATTGCTCACGCTTGCCAATTGTCATCTGAAAGCGTATATCACATTTTAACTGAAGAATTCGAAATGAAAAATTATCTGCAAGATGTGAGCCGCGACTCTTGACGCTGGATCAAAAACCCATGACAGTGGAGATATCGAAACAATGTTTGGCCAATTTCCGGAGAAATGAACAAGATTTTTTGTGCCGATTTGTGACCACAGATGAAACTTGGGTGCAGTACTATATCCCAGAAACAAAAAAATAAAAACAGTCAAAGGAGTGGAAACATGCTGATTCTCCGCCACCAAAGAAAGCAAAGACAATTCCTTCGGCGGGCAAGATCATGGCATCAATGTTGTGGTACGCGAAGGGGATTCTGTTTGTAGATTATCTCTCCACTGCGCAAACCATTACTAGAGAATAATATGCTAACCTCCTGGACAAATTGAAACAAAAGATACGTGAAAAAAGGCCAGGTTTAGCAAGGAAAAAGTCATCTTTCATCAAGACTATGCGAGCCCGCATACATGTACCGTCGCCATGGCAAAATTACACGAACTAAAGAATGAATTGTTGCCCCACCTGCCTTATTCACCAGATATGGCTGCGTCGGACTTCCATCTCTTCCGAAAACTGAAAAGTTTTCTTGGTACACGAAGATTCACTCCAAACAAAGAAATGACAGCCGGAGTCGACAACTATTTTGCTAGCCTGGATGAAATTCATTTTCGAGATGGGATCAAGTAACTGGAACATCGAGGGACCAAGTGCACTAACCTATAAGGTGACTGCATTGAAAAATTAAAAAAAATCAGTGATGTAAGTAATTTTTTTTCTGTTCCGTTGCGAGAACTTTTCAAAGCACCCTCGTATTAGAGGGAGGCAGGTTCTCAGGACTATTATTGTTGTTGTTCGGTGGGTACCACTGCCACTGTCGGTTTTAGTAATTATTTTTATTGCCATTATTACGGTGGTTACAGTAGTTACAGTTTTCATTATAAGTCCTGTTCCCATTCCAGTTGTTTCATCTGTTACGACTACAGTTGTATCCTGGATGGAAACGGTATCTGTTGCTTCTTTTCATATTAGACGA
Source organism: Schistocerca cancellata (assembly GCF_023864275.1). Taxonomy (NCBI): domain Eukaryota; kingdom Metazoa; phylum Arthropoda; class Insecta; order Orthoptera; family Acrididae; genus Schistocerca; species Schistocerca cancellata. Next base: position 256,682,459 of record NC_064634.1, read on the forward strand.
ATTCATTCCATAGTTCTCAGCATCTTGTGGATGATTGGTCAGTACTACAAAGTTAACAGCTCGAATTAGGTTGGATGTACTGTTTCGAACGCGTCGCTTGGGCTGTGTGACTACTGTAACTTTACGAAACGCGTTTGTCTTCCTGGGTTATTCCAGTGAGTCAACTAAAAACATGAAGTATTCTATATCTGTCTCTTGAACCTGGATTAGTATTCCCTTACCTCAAACGGTAATTTGGTTTTAGATTCTGCAACACATCTCCTTTGGAGACAGGGTCTTCTCAGTACTGAGTCATATTTAGATACTTTTGAAAATAGCACAGTAGGCTATCTTGACATGGATCTGTTAACTGTGGCTCAACAACCTGTTTTCTCAATCTTTGCTCAACAGAGCATTACCGAAACGTTTTTCAGAAAAGCGCTTTGAAGCTGTTCGTTGCCGATACAGTTGTCCGCAGTTTTGTTGTCCCTACAACCGCCTCACTCTCTGTGCAGCTTACTATGTAATTCATCTTTTGTTGACCAGTCCAAGCCCTAGGCAAGACCGTTTTAAATGATTTGGTAAAAACAATAGAGTGAGCAGTCTTTCTCTCTTGAAGAATACCTGGAACTGACTATGTTGTAGTAAACTCTCATCTAGCAAAACAGCTGACAAGTTAGATACTGCCCCCAAATTATACAATAGGTCATTAGTGGGAACTGAGCACCACAAGCATTTTCATAACCGAAACTTTGTGCAGTTTGTAAGTGACTAGCACTTTCATGAGTGGGTGCTACTATGGAGGAGGAATGTCTTACACTTTCCTGTATCTGTTTGCAAATCAGGCATCTGAGGACACATTTTGTTGCCAAACCGGCAGATATTTCAATAGTTTGCTTAAATTGTTTAAATTCATAAATCTGTTCTTGTTTTAAAAATTCACTGTTTGAAAAATATTCATTAACCAACCATTGCACTGCTCGGAATAATTCTTCACTAATGTAACTCTTCAGTAATACGTTTATCAGTGTGCTTAACTTTGTTATCTATCCATTGGGAAAAGTTACTGCTAAAGCTATGCATCTAGTCATTAAACTGTAAATTTAAAGTGTTTACCTTTCCAGTAGCGAAAGTTTCAACTTTGGACTGAAGTGTATTTACACCAGTGATCTTAAGTGCATTAATAGACAAAGTCTGGCAAATATTAGATGACTTTGAGACATTGCTAGGTAACGTTCCTCGTTGTTGCTTCAAATTTTTATTCTCTTGGATATTTTCCCTACATCTACGGAAATGATACTAAACTGTCTACAAACTAGATACAGTCGATGAAAGCTCTAAACTTTCTGATGGGATATTTTTCGTTGCTTCATCGAACTCTGAGGTATCTTTAGTACTCATAGTGGTCACAGTCACTGTCGCAATATTTGTCGTATATCGAATTCACCAGAAACTTGTACAGATGGGAAGACTAAAGGTCCAACCATTAGGGCTGCGTTCCGTTCATTCGTTATAGTAGTTTTCTCCATGTTTGAATTAATATTTGCTTAGTTGCTTTCTTCGTCTGAAGCTTGTTACAAAAAATTGTTTTTGCTGTTTACTGTCTCTTACCAATTCTGAACATAATACTGAAAGATTAATAAATATCAGTAATGTATTTTACAATAAATGTCATTAATTGATAGAGGAAGCTATTTACACTGCTGCAAAATGACCACAATAGAGACTGCATTTATTTCGATAGTGAAGCGCGCCATTACTTGCGAGTCCAAACAAGGTCTTCCATCCTGGATTAGCTAAAATGCGTATTGTTATGTTTGTTACTGTTAACTATTGTACTGATGAAAGTATTTGTCCAACTAAAATAGAAAAGCAATTTACAGCTGGGATATTGAAATAAAATAGCATGAGATCACAGCCTGGTACACACTACTTGCAGCAGTAAAGCGCAAGCTGTAAAGCGCATTAATGAATTCTTTCTTATCTGAAATATTTTCATTCTGTTTCAGCTTGTTAATGTCGTTAACCATGAGCAGCGTTCTATCCTCTCACCATGACTTTTGAGAAAGTCGTAGGTGAAAGACATAGTTTAAAAAAATTTACAGTTCATTTTGAATCAAACAATTATTGTAACTAAAGCTGTAGTAACTATAGTTGTTCATTTAGTGTTGCACTACTCTTGCATACTCTCAGCTCAAACTAAAACTGATTTGAATGCAATTCTTCTGCATCTACATTTACATCATACTCCGCAAGCAACCGAATGGTTGAGGCGCAGGGTACTTTCGGTACCACTATCTGATCCCTCCACCCCTGTTCCACTCGCGAATAGTGCGTGGGAAGAATGATTGTCGGTAAGCCTCTGTATTGGCTCTAATTTCTCGAATCTTCTCCTCGTGGTCAAAACGCGAGATGTATGTGGGGGAGGGGAAGTAATATGTTGTCTGACTCCTCCTGAAAAGTGCTATCCCGAAATTTCAGTAGTAAATCTCTCCGTGATGCGCAACGTCTCTCCGGTTACGTCTGTCACTGCATTTTGTTTAGCATCTCCGTAACGCTCTCTCGCCAGTTAATCGATCCCGTAACGAAACGCGCCGCTCTTCGTTGGATCTTCCCTATCTTCTCTATCAGTGCCACCTGACAGGGATCCCAGATAGGTGAACGATACTCAACAATCGGGCAAACAAACCTTATAAGCCACTTCCTTCGTGAATGAGTTACATTTCCTTAAGAATCTTCCGGCGATTCTGAGTCTTGCGTCTGCTTTTTCCATTATCTGTTTTGTATGGTTATTCCAGTTAAGGTCACTCTGGATAGTTACGGCTGGATATTTTACGGTAGACGCTGTCTCCATCTGTCTGTCATCAATAATGAAGCTGTACGTTAGTGGATGTCTTTTCCTATGTGTGCGCAATATGCTACATTTATTTACGTTCAAGGTCAAGTGCCAGAGTCTGCTCCATTCATCAAATCTCTGCAAGTCATTCTGCAGATTCTTACTATCTTCTGGCGTTGCTACTTTGGTATAAACAACTGCATCATCTGCGAATATCCTTAAAGAGCATCCGACGCTTTCTA